>NW_010515828.1:0-217 GCF_000687285.1 Phaethon lepturus
AAGTAACCCCAGGAAAATTGCCCGTCAGCTGGCCCAGGGCTCGCTTGCCCCAGCGGGAGGGGAATCAGGCAAAAAACTTTTGTCTTCTTGCCTCCTTGGTGGAAAATGAATTTATATTTAAGGAAAATCTTGAAGCACGGTGATCCCCCACCCATTACTACTGACTTACTAATGAACTTAAAGCATGCTACCCCAAAGGGTAGTAGCGGCTCGGAGC
>NW_010515828.1:267-909 GCF_000687285.1 Phaethon lepturus
ATTTATTGCCCTGTTTCCCGCTTGGGCCCCCAAATAACCATCGCCCCGCCGGTGAGGCCGTGCTCCCCGGTCACGAGAGGGAAAGGGGCCGGGGCCGTGCGGGTGGCAGCGCCACGTTCCCTGGCAGCAGGCTGGGGCCAGGCACGGAAGATTTTTCCTTATAACTGGATTTCCCTGAATGCAGCTGGAGCATGCGATTTTAATCCTCTTTTCTACCATATGGCCGCTGGCTGGGTTGAAATATGACTCAATTAATTATTGCCAGGAAAGCCCCGGGGCAAAGCCTTTCTCCAGGAGGATGTTTCGAGGTGCTCCTGGGGTTATAATGGGGCTTTTCTCACCCCGTGCTGTGGGGCACGGGGGCACGGAGCTCAGCCCCATCCTGCCCCAGCTCCTGTGTTGGCCCCGTGAGGCCGGGCATCGGCCGTGCTGCTCCACTGGCACCAGTTTTGCTGCTTTGTTTTGGCTTTTTCAGCCCTGCATTTGCTTGCAAGAGGAAGCAGGGGCTGCTGCTTGTTGCTGCTGGCAGCATGTGCTGCTGGCTGCTCACCTGTGACACGAGTTTGGCGGTCTCAGTATCGCCTGGATGACAACCTGAGTCAGCGTCACCTCTGAAACGGGGTATCTGCAGCTTGGGGGGGA
>NW_010515828.1:934-1505 GCF_000687285.1 Phaethon lepturus
TTTCGGGAGGTGGGGGGGGCCCACAGGCCCCTCCGCGGTGAGCAAGGTGCCTGCCCGTGCCTGTCCTCTCTCCCAAATTCCCCGGGAGCTGCCAGCTTTGCTCCCAGCAGTGCACGTACCGGAGCTAAGGATGCTCATTGCATTTTCTCCGAGCTCTTTGCAGCCGGCGGTTGCCCCGCAGGGCACATTTTGCATGCGGGCTCGGATGAGCGGCCGCCCCGGGGCGGGTAATAACCGGCGTTATCAGGGCATCGGGGCCTGGCACGGCGCTGCCTCATGGCACGGGGGATATCGTTTTCCACCGGGGAAATTTTGGCCCGCTCACAGCACGGGGGTTATCGAGACCAGGAT
This sequence comes from Phaethon lepturus, assembly GCF_000687285.1. Taxonomy (NCBI): domain Eukaryota; kingdom Metazoa; phylum Chordata; class Aves; order Phaethontiformes; family Phaethontidae; genus Phaethon; species Phaethon lepturus. The sequence goes on from NW_010515828.1 coordinate 1,286, forward strand.
AGCAGCAGGCGATCACAGTGGGGCGTCCTATGGGATTCCCACGGGTAGGTGGCTGCGAGCCGGTGACAAAGCTCAATTATTATTATTATTATTTTTAATCCCCAAGCCAACCTGCTGCTTTGCTGCCCTGCGCCGGGGCGGCTGCAAGTGGAAAAAGCCATAAAAAGCCAAACTTTGCAAGGGTGGACAATGCCTTCCCACCCGGCGGCCCCGCAGATGC
>NW_010515828.1:1897-3412 GCF_000687285.1 Phaethon lepturus
CCTGCGCCCGGCCGGGGATACGGCCGTGTGCGTTCGCAGCCGTCGCAGAAGCGGGGGGAACGAGCTAAGGAATTAGGGTGGCTTTTCAATTTTTCTTGCTTTTCAGACTCTCTTCGGGCTGTTTCTCCCTCTCTGGTTTCTTGCTCAGCCGCTGCGTGGGGCCACAGCGGCTGCTGGGGCCGGGATGGGGTGAAAGGCAGAGGGAGATGCCACCCCACGCCGCGGGGCAGGGCGCGGGGTGCAGCCTGGTTCGTTGGCAAGGGGATTTTTGTGCTTGTCCTTGCACAGTTTGGTTACCTGCTCGCTTCCAGTGGGGCTTCAGCCCTTCCTTGCGCATTTTTTTTCCTTCTGTGTGCAACATCTATGGTGCAAACACCCCCAAAAACGGGTTCCTTTAGAGTGCGGGAACAGCCTTGCCCCCCCATACTCATGGGGAGAAGTAAAAGCGGGGGGCTCCTGCTTCTGCCGCTCGTGGGGGAGCGCGTGATGGCTGCGGGGGAACGCTTGGCACGAGCCGCTTGGCACTCGCCCCGTTTAGAGGCGGGGGTCCAGCTGCCGGGCGGATGCGGATTTGGCTCCGCGGAGAAGCAGGGCTTGCTCCAAAACCCACCCGAAGTCACCGGGATGGTGTCCGTCGAGCCTGGGCTTTGGGTCGGGCCAGTGGTTAATGAACGACGTCTTCGGTCAGAGCCGTGTGAGCGAATCACCGGCGCTTTGCGGGCTGGGAGGCAGCGGGAGCTGGATGCAGCCGGTGCCTGGGCTGGGCGAGGATGTGCGAGGACGCTGAAGTCTATAATCATGCGTCTCCTGCGTTTCACGTAGGTATGATGGACTTCAAACACCAAACCCAATTTGTCACAGGCTCAGTGGAAGAAAAAAAAAATCCCTGAAACGGCATCGTACCAAACGTTAAAAAATCACCAGCTTGCTATGCGCACGCAGTTGAGAAACCTTCGACAATTCCTGGGCAGCAGCTGCACCAGGACCTGCTTATCCTACCAAACACAATTAGTTTTCACCTGACCTCGTCCTTCCCTTGCTTTTCACACAGCAATTTTCTTCCCCTGTCGTCTGTCGTCGTCGTCGTAACTCAGGCTAATTAGTTTGTCCAAGGGAAGGTCCAGGCGTTGCTGGGTGGTGGTCGGTGGGTACCGGCATCGCCGGGGGGTCTCTGGTAGTGGGTGATGCTTTCGCCTAGCATCCAAAAGCCTGCTGAGATACGAGGGGGGTCGGTTAGTCGCAGGGGTGCTGATGGGAACCCCGAAGTGCTGTACGTGGTGCGGCAGGGCCGGGAGCGGGTGCCGTGGCGGGGGGAAGCTGGCTTTGTCCCTCCCGTGGTGCTCCCTACGAGCGGCTCTCCTGGCCGGGAAGGTCCCGGCTGGGTTTGTAAGAGGGAGAGACTCTGCAGTGATGGAGCAGCTTTGCCTGAGCCTTGGAGCTCCTCAGGGATCCCGAGCATCAGCGCTCATCCCGGATCACATGTGATCCCGCCAAAGGGGAAAAAAACCCGGCACA
>NW_010515829.1:0-1397 GCF_000687285.1 Phaethon lepturus
TGACCTCTATCTAGTGCAAAATTGTGCTACATTATAGTCATTGACTAGTAGCTCTTGTATTTGTAGAAAATAAATGTTTATGAGAAGAAAGAGATTAATTAATTTTCAAGACAGAGAGTTCCTTCAAATAAATTTGTTAAACATCTGCAAAGCCAAGGAGAAATATTTCACAGCAGCAGTGATGGAAAAGCTCTGAATGAGGATTTACAAACCATGTGTGAAACTATTTCAGACAGTTCTTAATCACTAGCTTAAAAATCAGCTGGCTCTCTGAATGTCACTGGTATCAAGGTGAATGTCACACACACTGCAAAGGATTTTTTTTAATTGGCAACGCTTGAAATGGATACGAGAGATATTGTAGACTATCAGAAAGGTGCAGAAAATACGGAAGTCAAAGAGCACCAATGCTGCACTCATTGCAGATGTACCCTTTCATATACACCTATTGAAACATTGGAAAATTTGCAAAACATATTGCTTTAACTGAAGGGAGGGGAAAAAATATAAAAATACTTTCAGAGTCAACTCTCTAAAAATTTGAACAAATCTCCAAAAAAGGAGAGGGAAGAGAGGAACGACACAAAGATGAAAAGGTAAAAGGAGACTAAAGCAATTTACAGCATTCTAAGACCATGCAGGGGAGCTGTTTGTGACAGACTCCAAACAACCTCTTTATTTCATAGAATCATAGAATAGTTTGGGTTGGAAGGGACCTTCAAAGGTCATCTAGTCCAGCCGCCCTGCAATGAGCAGGGACATCTGCTACTAGATCAGTGTTGCTCAGAGCCCCGTCCAACCTGACCTGGAACGTTTCCAGGGATGGGGCAGCTACCACCTCTCTGGGCAACCTGGGCCAGCGTTTCACCACCCTCATCATAACAAATTTCTTCCTTATATCTAGCCTTTTTTAGTATCAAACCATTAACCCTTGGTCTATTGCAACAGGCCCTGCTAAAAACTCACAGAATTACAGAATCATTAAGGTTGGAAAAAGACCTTTAAGATCATCAAGTCCAACTGTCAACCCGACACCACCATGCCCACTGACCATGTCCTGAAGCACCAAGTCCACGCGTTTTTTGAACATTTCCAGTGATGGTGACTCCACCACCTCCCTGGGCAGCCTGTTCCAATGCTTGACCACTCTCTCAGGAAAGAAATTTTTCCTAATATCCAATCTAAACCTGCCCTGGTGCAACTTGAGGTCATTTCTTCTCATCTTATCACTAGTTACTTGGGAGAAGAGGCCAACACCCTCGTCGCCACAACCCCCTTTCAGGTAGTTGTAGAGTGCGGTCAGGTCTCCCCTCAGGCACCTCTTCTCCAGACTGAACAAGCCCAGTGCCCTTAGCCGCTCATCATGAGACTTGTAGTCCAGACCCCTCACCAGCTTC
>NW_010515830.1:0-29878 GCF_000687285.1 Phaethon lepturus
GAAACTGTTGCACTGTGCATCGCTTGTTTTTGTATTTTCCTTTATGATGATGATGATTATTATTCCTGCTTTCTTTGCTGTCCTATTAAACTGCTTTTGTCTCAACCTGTGAGGTTTTTTTTCCAATTCTCTCCCCCATCCCACCTGGGGAGAGCTGGGAAGCAAGCTGCAGCAACGGTGCTTAGCTGCCGGCTGGGGCTAAACCATGACACAAGGCTAGCTGAGCGCTAAAGATAACCATCTCCATCTCTACTGTGTTTAACACAGTCTTATTTCAATGGAGTCAGACCAGTGTAATTCTAGGGTAGTGAAGTGGAGAATCTGTCCCCAAGCACATTTGGTTCTTCTGAGCATACAAGCAGTTCTCTGCTTTCTGTTTTATTATAAGAAACGTGTACTGTAACATCTACTTGGTGATGAGGCTAATCAGAGAGTTTATTGGCTCCCTTCAGGGGCTCTGTCTAGCACACTGGGTTTGTATTTGTCATATGAAAGGACAAATCTTTCTAAGAGCAGGCAATATATCGGTGTACATAGGATTTCCTTGCAGCCCTCCCCGGAATTTTCCACATTCTGTGGAATCACAGAATGGTTGTGGTTGGAAGGGACCTTTTAAAAGTCATCTAGTCCAAATCCCCTACCTTGGGCAGGGACATCTTTCACTAGGTCAGGTTGCTCAACGCTCCATCCAACCTGACCTTGAACACTTCCAATGACATCTGGTCCAAGAGGCTCTCAGGAGCACGGGAGGTGGAAGGACCCCCAGCCTGCTCAGGTGGGGCAGAAAAGAGGAAGGTAAATGTAAAAGGATGTAGTGAAATCAAAACACCTCACTGTAGTATCAGTGTTAGTCATGATCATCAGGCTACAGGCTATTCTGGGGTGCCTCCTATTGTTTTGACTTGTAATTTGATTTGGGAGAATGTCTGAGTAAGAAGTCTGTACTGATCCAGCAGCCATCTTCATTCATCATAATAGTACCCACGAGATGCGGCTGAGTCACCAAGCTGGGTTATTTTTTCTAACGTGCATCTGTGTTTTATTTGATTATGAAGTCCAGATACTCCTGCTTTCTGTTACAGGCTTTTTATCTTACTCTGGTCGTGTCAAAATCAATTTGTAATTCTGTGGTGTACACATGAAATTAGTTTTAATTTGCTATGTGTTTCCAAGGGTGACTGACATTTAATATTCTGTTCTGAGGGTCTTATTAGCACTGTGTACCTGTAATCTCTTCTATGGGTGTAATGACAGAGGGTAAGTGAGCTATTGTACACCATCCATCTGTCCACTTAGCTAATGTCCAGAGGGAAATACAGGGGAAAAAAATAGATGGATAATTATCAGCATTTCTGTATCGTGTAGTTTAGAAAGATCAAATACCATACTGTGGGTTTGCTGTGAGCTTCAGGGATTTTGGCCCTCTGTGACCCAGAAGGTGCTTCTTAGTAGTAACTTGTACACACCAAGTGAAGAGGAAATCATGGCGAAAGCTGCAGACTGATCTTGAAGCGCGAGAGCGATTGCTACACTGTGAAATAAGTAGTAGTGCCTTTTGTGTCCCTAACCTCAATATTGAAAGGCAAGTTACTTTAATCTAGTAACTGCAAGCCCATCCCTTATCTGTGCTGTAGTCAATACGTACGTTGTTCACTAGTGGGTGCATGCCACTTAAGGCCACTGGTTGACTTTATTTTTGCTGTCCTGTGAGTGACTTGTCTCAAGGGCTTTGAAGACCTGTACAGTTCTGTAAATCTGATGTCAACTGAAGTTATAGAAGAAAGATTATTTTTTCTTCACATTTTTGTGTGACCACTGAAGTAGCTGTCCCATCATCTCTAGACTTTAGTGAGCTTGGGGAAAGGGTAGTAAAAGAATAAAAAAAATGCCCAGAGGGCAGAGCAAAAGGAGAAGAGCACAGCACACAGGAGAAGGAGCAAGAGGTGGAAATGTCCAGGAGAAAAAGGAATGTAGCAGCAGTGGTGGTGCAGTGTAGCACAAAGGAAGATGGACTGCAAGTAGCATTTGTGCATGCCAACAGAAGTATTGTTAACAAAATTCTCGCAAGTCTTCAAGAAACCTACCCATTGCTCTTCTCTTTGACTAGGTCTTTGCCCTCGTTCTCACCCTGCAAAGATGCTGTAAGTATTTCCAGTGCACTTTGAATTAACATAGAAGAAAGAGAGACATACAGCAGTAAATGGTGGAGAAAACAAAAATACTATATTTGGTATTTAAGGAATTATGGAGAAGTTTATATTTGTCTCCAACTGAGAAGAAATTTTCCTGTACTTGTTAGCGATAAGTAACAATGTGCCCTCTTCCTTTATGGTTTACTGAGCGTTTTGACTAAAAAATTGAAGTTGATAGGTTGGAAAGTGGTTTGATGCTTAAACTTCATTTAATCTGCTCAGGGAAGCGCTACCACCTTCTTGTATTATGTGTACTCATATTGTGCTATACAGTAACTTAGCACATTCTGTTATAAATAAATAAATAAGTACTGAGAGTTTATTCCCTTTGCTAAAACATCATTAGATGTGACTATGTACTTTCTGAGGTTTTTTCATTGAGTTTTATTAATAAGTTGTAGTGAGTAAGTTGCCTCATAATTTTAGTATCTACAATTTACTGCACTGAGGTATTTTGAAAAGTTTTACTTTGCAGTGTAGTGACTAAGATTCGTTGGAGACTTTTCCCTGTAAGGAAAGTTTGTTTTGTATTAGTCATTTTATATTTTTATTAAAAATGCACTATTTTGTTTGCTTTTATCTGGCAAAATTTCACTAAAATAACAGTGATTTCTACTATATGTAAGGATAGAATGGATGAGAAAAAGCCTTTCATTCTGTCAACATAAACACTTGCTTTAAAATATTTTGGGATTGTTTTGAGTAATGGATTTTTACTAATCTGGGCATAGAATTGTATATTTTAAAAGTATATATAAACTACTGGCTATTATTTAATTACAAAAAAAATCCTTAATGGAATAAATCATGGAAGCTGAATATGTTGAATTGCATACCAGAGATTGCTTTTATAGTTTGTATTGACAAACGAATTGTAAAGTAACTTTGTTCTTTGTGAGAAGTTCATCTCGAGTTGAGATGAAAACCACAGTTAACCCCAATTATAACAATTGCATAACAGTTACTCATAGCAATACCATTATATGATCTCACGATTGCTTTAGCAGTTGGTTTGAAAGGATCATTTGACTAAATTCCAAATGTAGAAGGAAAACAGTCTCAAAAATAGAGCAATAATGTTTTAATTGTGAGGTGCTATGTATAAGACATGCCACTACTGATTAACATTACAGTGCTGAGGCTTCTTCCCACGTGTAATATTTTTGTACTTACAGCCTTATACTTCATTAACTTCCTGTGAGAGAGTGATGTATAGAGGAAATGGGAGTGAAATTACGACTTTCAGAAATGTTATATGTCTTCTACAAACTAATGTCAAATTTACCTGAAAAGATATCTTTATGTGGATGTTTTAAATATGTGTGGTACCTTTAGACATCCTCACCAGGTTTAACAAGAAATATTCGTTCACAGAGAAACGTTTCACATTAAACTTCTTTGCTTCTTAAATGTCAAGAGAAAGTCATCATTCTTTTATACAAGTAAGATGTTTGGAGAACTTGGTGTTGCCAGAAACAAACTTCACAGTCTTGGCTTTTTAGCAAGATTATTTAACCTATAAGTCAAGTAAGCAAACTCAGGAGTAGTCACTATAATCAGCATAAATACCGTAGGAAAAGGAGCAAAGAAAGAAAAATGCAATGAAGTGATTCTGAGATAACAGAAACCTGTGTGAAAGTAGGTAAAGAGAATGGTAACTTATTGTAAAGCAAAGTATTTCAAACCTCTTTTGTCCTGGAGAATTCTCGAGATTAATTATTTCAGGAAATTCACTTTTATGACATAATTCATGTGAATTGTCATGGCGCTTTTGGCTTTGTTTCTTTAAAAAAGAAAAAAAACCAAACCCAAAAAACCTGCAAGTTTTTTTTTTTTTACCTCTGACCTTTCATCGGATTTCTTTTTAGAATGTATTTTGCTCTTCATGTTGTTCTCCACCTCCATCTGATAAAATTCCCCTACCTTACTCATCAGAGCTGAGGTGCCTGTTGTGGTTATGCAAAAGCAGGACAAACGGTAAGGGCAGAAGAGCGAGCAGGTTGTACGGTTTGGCTGTGCAGTTATTTATGCGAGGGCAAAGGACGCGCAGAGGGTCGCTTTCCAGAACAGCTGCTCTTATCTAGACTTTTTACAGTGCTTTTGAAGTTGTCTGGTGTTCATAGTTTCTGTCATCACTGAGCCTTTGACTTCGAGCAGTCCATGTGACAGCTATAATACAAAGTTTTCTTTTTTGGAGGAGCATTATGCTGCACTGCAGAAGGATTACCTGTGTTACATTCAAACCTGCTACAAATTCTTGCTTTTTTCACGGACGTTTCCACATCCCTTTTATAGAAAACTTTTTAGGTGATTTTTGTTCTTTTATCACATTGAATTCATGTAGAGCTTGAACTTAAAAAAAAAAAAAAAAGTAAAATTATGTTAGAAAGTATATTTAGATATATCTATATATTTATATATTCTATAGAAAATATGTTTAGATATGAAGTAAATAACTAGTAATAATTGCATGCAATATTTACCCTCAAAATTCTCGATAGCATTATATGAGTTAGCCAGCGGTAGTGAACCATTAATTGTATCCATGTAAATCTGAAACAAAACAAAGAAAAAAAAACTCTCCCCATACTTTCATTTGACAATTTTTAGCAAGTGGTGGAAACTTCAAGAATCTGCCATAAATACGTGCATCTTGCTATTAACTTTCTCTGATATGCTTTTAATTTCTACTCCATTTGTATTAGTTTTACGTATAAAATATAAAGCTTATATCTTTATAATATACCTTTATAATATATATATCATTCACATAGTTGTATGTATATAATTTATAATCTTTATAAGGATATAATATGTCTTTATGCTAGGAAGTGTCTTTGTATTAGAGAGAAAGAAAAATTAAAATTATGTGTCCTGTTAGTCTGAAACAAGACAGTTTTGTTTGTTTTCAGATGCCCCCAAAAAAGTATAAGGGCACAGCTGTCTCTTACTTTTCTCATCTTAAAGAATATGCTAGGCTTTTTTACCTATCTCATTTGCTAATTGGTCACACTCAGCTTCTCATGTGCCCCATATAAGAAAATCGTACGGAGCTAGAGAGTTCAGTATTGTATTAGAATCATCTTTCTCTACGAGGAATCGCATCGCTGTTTACAGTGAAGCCGGTTTGGTTGCATATAGGAATTGGCCACCCTTATTTGTAGCTAGCCCCCGTTTATGTTAATGGCATATGAAAATAGAAAAGGAAAACAACAAAAAATATATTCTTGACATTCAAAGTTAAAATCTTCCTTTCCTTATTTATGTGAAGTAATTTTATCAGAAAGTATTGTCTCCTGAAGACATGAAATGCCAATGTTGGTATCAGCATTTTTTCCTCATAGATTTTAGTCTCTCTAATGGCTGTTCAAAAATGTTCTCCCAAACGGCCTAACCGCTTGGAAAAACGTGAGAAGGGATGAGGGGGTGGAAAGGAGAGGTCTGTCTCCAAAGTTGGCTTCTCACAGGGAGGAGTGCACTATGGTGGATAGGCTATCAGCTGCACGAGAATGTGCTTTAGCTTTTGTGCTCCTGAACCCCTCCTGCGCCTGAGCTGACATTAATATAGTTTGGTCACTTATCCCTAGACTTCTTGGCCTGAAGCGAGGCTGCTTACTGCATTTTAGACTATCACAGTAATTATATCACTTCAGAGTTCAGCTAAGCTTGTCAGGCTTGTCTGCTTGATTTTAAGTAGAAGACAAGAAGGACAGGAGAGAGGAAAATACAGGAATGAGGATCAAGTGCTGGATGAACAAGAAAAACAATGGAGATTTAAGAATCTTAAATCTGTGTTTAACAGCTCCAGCCTATTTGCCCATATTGAACGTTTAGCATTGTCATCCTGACAGGGTACCAGGCTGTTTTTACAGTTGGCCTCTTGTGGTCTCCAGAGACAAAGTGTTTGCTGCTGCAGATTCAGGGGATCTTGCCGCTTCCAAAACTGTACAGCTGCTGGTTTGATACTTCCTTCTTCAAGAGGAAAAAATCAAACATCAGTATCCTATCCAGCTGAAGAATCAAAATGAATTAGTAGTAATGAAATGTTATCCTGCTCCGATGTTTTCGGCCATCAGTATCGTAGCTTGTAACTTCAGTCTGTATAAGCCAGTGTCACATGAGAGTCCTAAAGTGAACAAAGACTGAAAATCTGCCTAATTCTTAAGAATCTCTGTTGAATAAGGGGCTTTAACAACACATAGGCAAGACAGATGTCAGATTTTCTCATGCTTCTACAGAAGTGCATGACCATTTTTTGGTCAAAGAATGCACACCACTAAAACAAAGACACACACGTTCTGTCCTTTTAGCTTAGGATGTTTTATTCATTTTTTTCTTCCAAGTTTTAGAAAGAAATAAAGAAGACTTAGAATGTAAATGTGCCGTCATTTCAAGAAGGAAACCCTGTTTCGGTTGAACTGTCTTCAGCTGAAATGGATATTGGTCTTTTCTCATTGTTCCTCAAGGAGCTTTCAGTGGGCGTTTATATAAATATAAATTATATTGCCATAGTCACATAACAGCAAGGATTTTGATTCTGCAGTTCAGCAGAGTCAAAAGCAAATATTAAATGTCACACACTATTATAGTAAATGTCTAACGTGACTGTATATACAGATATCTTATTTACATTTTCTGTAACCCAAGAATAATTGTAGGCGGAGGGTGGTTAACAGAAACGAACTGTGTCCTTTCCATGACTGTTGGTCTACTGAGAGTTTCAGTTTAGTTCAAGAGTGCACCTTTGGAGCACCTCTCCTGGTGTGCAGTTTTGTTCATGTTGCAAAGCCATCTTGGCGCATGCAAAGTAGATGCCTGTGGTGAAACTAAACTGGAAGAAAAATGCAGTTTAGGAGCCAAAATTTTATGAAAAGTACTACTTTGGAGATTCTGTGTATTTCATGTGCTTTAATGCACTGTAACCTCTTTCGCAAAGTGCTTCACTTGTGACTGAATCTCTCCACTGAGCAGAAAACAGTTGATATGGGTCTGCAGTCCTTGATGTTGGCCTGAAGTTAGTCCAAAATCAAATGCAGCATGTTTTCAGTATTTCTAGGTGGTGATCAGCAGGTGAAATCCAGAGATTTAAAAAAACAAAACAAAACAAAAAACCCCAAAACAAAACCAAAATCAACCAAACATTAGTATTAATCTAGGCTTACTTACCTCTTCTTTTTTTTTTTTCTTTTAATAATGCCTCACAATATTTTGTTTCATGCTAATGTAGCAGGAAGGAGAATTAGCTTTTCTCTGTCTCCAGCCCTTCTACCTTTTGTTAAATGCCTTTCAGAATTGATTTTTCTTATAGAAAACAAAAGGGCTCTTATGTCATTTTTTGATTGATGGATTCATTTCGTGTTAATATTAAGAATGTCCTATTATGAAGCCTTTCATTTTAGAAATATTCTGAAAGTAATTTTAAAAATCTGTACAATTCCCAGTCTTTATTTCTGGGGCTTCAGAGTAGTGTTGTCTGGAAACAAACAAATAAAAAATTATGAGATGCTTTGAAATTTTAAATGTTCTCTTGTTCCCTTTATCCATTGTCTTTGGTCTGAAATTTTGGATTTATTCCATCTGAAAACCAATTATGGGAGCAATTTTTTCAAGCCTTGTTGTTAGAGAAATAAAAATTGTAATCAGTCTTGAAACATCTATACCTATTTGGAGACAACAAAACCTCTTATCTGAGTTCTGATATATACAAGATTAAAGACTATAAAACCTCTTATCAAAGTTTTGATATAATATATGTAGGATTAGAAATATTTGTTGCCATGCTTTGTGGCCTGTTCATCAGCATTTTCTAGGGATGCATTTCTGGGATACAACTGCATACTCACAGAATCACAGAATCACTAGGTTGGAAAGGACCTTCTGGGCTTATTTTCAGGCTACAGGTTTAAAATGCAAAAAGGAAAATCCTGCAATGCTTAAATGTATTGAATGTAAATAAGAAGACTTGACAAGGCAGGTGAAATTCAGCAAATCACTTGCTTCTGTGATCTAAATTTTGCTTTCTTGGAAAAAAAAGCTATGTATTTGGAAAAGAAAGAAGTCACGATAGTTAAACGAAGGATCTATGTAGAAACTATTTTTACATTTTAATGTAAATATGACATTTTAATTTTTTCTCATTTTTAATATGAAGGATACTGAGTAAGTAGGATACTGAATAAGTATGAAATCGCTTGGTGCTCTTTACTTTTCTAAGTTGTGGTTGGAATAATGTGTATGTCACCACTGAGGACTGATTGGAACATGTGTCTGTGTAAAACATTGTCTCAGGGGCATCTTATTTGCATTACAGACCAAAGACAACATTCTCTATCTGCTATTTTTGCAGAATAACTGTAAACAGGGGCAGACAGAATATATCAGAATCAGAATCACTAGGTTGGAAAGGACCTTCAAGATCATCAAGTCCAACCATTAATCCAGCGCCACCATGTCCCCTAAACCATGTCCTGAAGCACCACATCCACACGTTTTTTGAACACTTCCAGAGATGGCGACTCCACCACCTCCCTGGGCAGCCTGTTCCAATGCCTGACCACCCTCTCAGTGAAGAAATTTTTCCTAATATCCAATCTAAACCTCCCCTGGCGCAACTTGAAGCCATTTCCTCTTGTCCTATCGCTAGTTACTTGGGAGAAGAGGCCAACACCCTCGTCGCCACAACCCCCTGTCAGGTAGTTGTAGAGAGCGATAAGGTCTCCCCTCAGCCTCCTCTTCTCCAGACTAAACAGCCCCAGTTCCCTCAGCCGCTCCTCCTAAGACTTGTGCTCCAGACCCCTCCCCAGCTTCGTTGCCCTTCTCTGGACACGCTCCAGCACCTCAACATCCTTCTTGTAGTGAGGGGCCCAAAACTGAACACAGGATTCAAGGTGCGGCCTCACCAGTGCCGAGTACAGGGGCACGATCACTTCCCTATGTGCTTCTCCTTATCAGTTCTGACCTTTCTAAAATTTTAAGGCTGCAGAAATTTCACAAAAAAACTGATTAGGTGACATTTATATGAACTAAAGGTGACATTTATGCTAAACGATGATATTGCCAAAACCCCCTTAACGTATGTTGAAAATCTGTTAGTGTTTTAATGTGTGTATCTATAGGCAGTGCAGGAAGATCCTGAAATAGGTTCCAATCCAAGTTATGTTGAGAGATATATATATACACATATATATATTTATTCAGTGGGCTTCGTCAGAATTTACACTGGTCTGACATTAGCCAGAGCAAATTTCAATCTCAAAGATCCCAGGCGAGACTCCAAACTCTTCCTTTTGAACTCTTGAGATGATGTAAACTCACTGACTTCCCTGAAGTTGATATGAATTTATATTCTGTCTTTTTCCCTTTTAAGTGAAGATTTTTTTAGTATGTAAGAGTATTAACATGTCATATCTAGCCGTTAGGTGTAAGCATACAGTGTATACTGCAGAGCCTTTCATGTTAATTCATTGTAGTCAGCAATGGGTGTGATAGTGAGGTGTTACTAATGTAAAGAGATTAAAAAATAAACTGTACCAATTCACCGCATGATTCATTTGCTCTGGTGTGGCAGCAGTCCCCCCGTGGGGACTGGTCCGGCATCTTGGGGCTCCTCATCTGCTGGTTCGTCCCCAGCACCCTCTTTACCCTGCTGGCTTTGCTAAAAGTTGGGCTGAACATGAAACGTGGGTTAGCTGGGTTTTATTACAGTGCCCTTTCTGGCCGATGGTAATAAAACTAAAGCGAGTGAAAATGGGAGAAAAGAGGAAGGGGCAGCGTACATGTAAGTCATGCCGTAAGGGGAGATCAGGTGGTGAAACCCTGGCCCAGGTCACCCAGAGAGCTGGCAGATGCCCCATCCCTGGAAACATTCAAGCTCAGGTTGGATGGGGCTCTGAGCAGCCTGATCTGGTTGAAGATGTCCCTGCTCATTGCCGGGGGGTTGGACTAGGTGACCTTTAAAGGTTGCTTCCAACCCAAACTGTTCTGTGATTCTATGATCACCTGTCATTCTCAAGCAGATTACTCTGTTTCGGAAAAGCAATACCGGTATTAAAGATGACAGGTGGTGACATATGATTTATACAGTAACTTTTATGGTATCTTTACAACCTATGTGTGTTTATATAAAAATAGATATAACATATATGAATTCTCTGCTTCGGTTCATCTCAAGTTCAGGACGATAGAACGAGCCGTCATTACAAAGAAATGCTTCTTCAGTCCAGAGGTGCGCTGAGAGCACAGTGTACATCCTATCAAAGGGGTAATTCCACGTACTCTTTTCTGTGTTTCTCAAGTGTGTTCAAATATATAATTGACTTTTACAGCTGTCCCCAAAACTTGGAGCTCTTCCTATCTCCTCTGTTTTTCCTCTTGCGCAACCAGAGCACTGGGAGGACAGAGGGGGAGTAGTGGCAGCTCAGGGGTGATTGATCAGGTGCCCCCATTAGGAGTTTGGGGAAGAATGTCAACAGCAAAACAACATCAAGGTGGGGAATGATGCTTCTGAGTCTTATTTGCGCTTGTAGCTTCAGGTGTTTCCCAGCTCTAACAAAATGGAAAATTGCTTCTAGGGAGCATTTTGCGTGGCAATGACTTTTGGATCATTTTCTTTTGCCGAGTTTTCTCTTTGCTGAGAGTACTGTTAGGAAGTTCTTCACATCTTGGAGTGTTCTCGTCATTAATAGGAATTTGCACGTTGTCAGAGATATGTAACCTTGCAATACAATTACACATGAAGAAATATTAGAGCAGCATTAAGAGCTTGAAATATAACCACCGCTACATGGAAAGTCAGAGATAAGTGTGCAGAATAGGGTTAGTAAATTCTTTACCCATAGCGAAATGTCTAAATAATGAGGTGTTTTCAAACTAAGCCATCAATTTCTATTAGATAGGAGAATTCCATTGCCTGCCTGGTTTTAAGGAGTTATTCTCTGTCACCTCTTGGTTAGGGCGCTCTGTCCCCACTCCCTCCTACCAGCAAATAGAAACTGGAAAATATTCAGTATTGTTTTAGGTTTTGGGGGTTTTCTTATGGAGAATTTCTCTCCCGTTATCCACCCTGTTGGCACAGCCAGTATATAACCAGTCAGATTGAAGAAAAAAAAACAAAACAGAAAAAGGCTTAGCTATCCTCCAAATCTTTATCTAGTTGGTACATGGCACAACTTAAATTTCAATAACATAGCTGCAGTCAGAGATTTTTTGCTAAGCGGGGCTGACACACAAAAGTTTAATGGCCTATATTTTATTTTGTTCACCAGAAATATGTGTCTTGCTCCAACAGGCTCAAAGGACTTTGCCAGGATGTAGTCACGTGACTAAATGTTGTTCTGTCTTTAATACCTAAGCAGTTCTCGACGCCTTATTTTTTTTTGTTTTGAATCTACATTTAGGTTGTGCAGTCTTGCCAAGGCAGAAGTTGCAACCAGCTCAGAATGCCCAAATTTTAATTTAGTTGAAGTGCAAAATAGCTGTTAATAATGGCTTTTGGATTTGAGGGATTTAGCAGATTGTTTTTAAAGATCCATGCTAATTTACTGCGCTTGCAGTTCTATGTTTCATTTCACACAACCCAAAAGAAGGCAGTAAAGTTAATTGGAGCCTTGTTAGATTTTCATGTATACCCATTTTTTAAAATACACTGGAAATGAGAATAAACAGTTTTCTCATTATGAAAAATTGCTATGGTCTGCTGACACGCTTTTTACTGACACATCATTATAAAGTATACAATTATGTGTGAGTTATGTCCATAATATATAATGTATTTCACAGTTTTAGCAAAAAATTCTAAGGTTATCATTGAATGTTAATTAAGCTTTTGTATAAAATAAACTTCAGTGGAACAAGAGGAACTTACTGAACTGCAATTTTTCATAACTGTTAAAAGTTATTAAAAAGTACTTGGAATGCATTCTATTTCTTAGGTAACATTTTATCAAATATGCTATTCTGAAGGTAATAATGCATTATGAAATACTTATATCTAGTGCAATTTGATAGATCGAAATGACTTCAGCAACTGTGCTGCTTGTGAAAATATTACACAAGCCATGTAGTTGTTTTTAAAAGCTTAATCCAGAGGCCTATATGAGATTTGTTGGAACACTGAGAGGACGTACATAAGTACTTTCCATCCATAGTTATGCTCAGAAGCAGCCAAGAACCAATTCATCTCTTAGACCAAGCCTCTGACTTGCTCTGATTTATTCTGGTTGATGTAACAGTACGCTAGTTTCAAGTCAAAAGAGTAAATTATGAACTAGAAATTTCCCAACCAGCCGTTAAGGCAAGTCTTGGGAGATTTCTGCTTAGGGGAAAAAACAAATATATATAGTACAGTATTACTTCTATGGTAACTTTGTTACCTTTCATTCTTTTTAAAATGACGGAGAGGCAAAGAAAATGGCTATGGACTTTGAAGTGATGTAAAGATTTTAATGTACTTTTTGATGTGATTCTCATCATTCCTGCAATATTTTTTCACTTGCAAGTGACACATGCAGCCCAATCTCATGGCCATAAAAGCTTTTAACACAACAATCTATCACAAGTCCTGGCGTGTACAATATTTGCAGGCTAATTCTGTTAGATTAGTTTCAAACAGAGTAGGTGGGTTTTTTTGTCCCCTCTTGGCTATCAAGCTTACTTGTCATTAAGTATGTGAATGAAACACAAAGAAAAGCTTTTAAAGCTGTTCTCAAAATAGCTGTTTCTTTACTTCATGCATGTATGGCATTCAACACTTGAATCAGCTGTTACAAGTCAACAGGGCCAAGACTGGCATTTAGTGTCCGGTGGTTCAAGTGTTCAACCCAAGACAAGAAAAAACAGATTCATTAGTCATTTGAGAAACACTGGGTAAATTTTCAGAATTGCTGTTCATAATGTTCAAATACTGTCTTTCTAAATTTCCAAATGGCACTGTATCAAACACAGTACTTTGCTATTTAGCTCAAAAAAATCTTTTGCCTTGTGACAAAGGCATAAAGGTGGCGTTGTTCGTTGATTAAAAAAGGCAACTGGCTTCTTCCTTCTGGTTTGAAAGGAAAAGTGGGTTTACATTAGGTTCATCCAGAAATCATCATACACAAATTATTTTCCCAGTTATAAAACTTATTCATCATGCTTCTCATGGAAATTCACCTGGTGAAGCCCACATAAGGTCAGGTGTTCAATAATCCCAATGAAATATATCTATAGTTTATAAATATAGAGGTCTCTTCCAACTGATGTTACTTCTAACTCAAACTGGGATTTAAGAGTTTTAATTGGACTCTCTTCTGTATTTAATAATGAGCAGTAATTTGGTAATTGCTAACTATTTCCTAGAAATTTCCATCTTCTGTGAATACAATGGTTCTGCAGTGTCAATATGAGTTATTAACTATTGTTAGTTAATAACTCAATAGTTAATAACTGTGCCAATAGTAACATTGCTTCTACAGTAAACAAGGGATCTTCTGAGTGAGAAGGTCTCACTGCGATCTCAGTTTCTGCAGAGATAGTGAACTTTAAGAACTCTGAATAATTAATTTGTCTCCAGGAACGTCATGTGAAGGCAAGGATACTCTGCAGTCTCAGCAGCACCAACAACTTCAAAGCAATGTTAATCTTGGGTTTCACAATACAGATATCCAGCTATGCTGAAGTCTGGTATTTGCTGCCTGTCACACGTTTCTGTGTTACCACGAAACTGTTTGTGCAGTTACGTGGTCAAACAGATTCAGGAAAATGGAATAATCTTTTTTCCTTGAGAAGTAGAAAAAGGAAGAAAGGAGATTGCCAAGAGATTGTGTAATGTTTTATATCATAAACTCTAGTTTAAATCTTTCTGTACGCATCCGGAGAGATTGCTTACTGGTTATGATCTCCATTTGCCAAAAGCAAAATAAGTTACAAGATTTAAAGCATCATTCAGAAGCATTTTCAATTGTTTCTAGAATAGAGTGTGTGAAGTTAAAAACTGGTTAAATATTGCAAGTACCTTTCTTCTGATACAAAGATGCAACCGTCACCTTGTGAATAACTCTGCTGCTGTCATTTAATAGTAAAGCTGCTGTTGACCCAAACTGACAGAAAACTGGTTTCAGATGTGGAACAGTACCAGCAAAAATAAAAGTGAATGATACCCTTCAAAGCTTTGTAGTGCCCATAAAAATGTTAATACCTTAGGTACCAGCAATTATCACTTTCTCTTATAAAGATTAAAAAAAAAAATCCATTATTAAATAGAGATGTTTCTAACTTCAGCATCTCAGGTTGTACTTTTGCGGTTTTTAATAATCAATCTGTGCCCTACAGAATCACCCAGAAATGCAGATATAATCTGCACCGAGAAGAGGCAAAACTCTTTTGTTGATTTCTGTTCAAACTTACCAACCCATGTGATAGGGAGTTTCTACCACTTTTATTCTTCTATACATCACAGTACATCAGAAGAGTACAGCTGGCATGTAGGAGCAAAGAGAAACACACAGAAGTGAAAGCAGAAGGTTAAACATATTAGGCTAAAATAGTTCTCATCCAGAAATGAGCATCGCACAATTTGTGAAGTTGGTTGCTTAGCAAAAGCCAACATCTAACACATAGCTCTGAGAGAGCCGAGCAAGGGTGCTGCATGAAATGTAAAAGAGAAAAATAGTTAATGACCGTTGCATTGGAATAAAGGCTGGATGCTAAGGCAAGCTGTGTCAGTGACATGTATTTCCCAGGTTCATTTCAACACTTTGCTGTGATCTGTTAGACCTGGCATTTACCTGCTGATCCCACTTCAAAAAGCAAGTTACAGTCATTCCTCTTTCCTGCAAAGTACAATTGATGCTGTTATTCTGTGAAAGATGGAGAAGCTGCTACTTGTAGTCACGTTCTGCATTCGGGAGAACTGGAGTAAGAGACCGAATGGTGCACCCTGCCAGAATCTGTAACAGAGCGGGTATTTCACCTTTATAAAGTCTGTAAAAAGAGAAGATGGTATTTTCCTAACATGGTCCTTGACATGCACACTGCTGTGGAACGTAAAGAGATTTAACATGAGCTAGTCAGGCATAGGAGGGATATATCTTTTTTGTGTAATATTTGAAATGGATTGAAAAGCTGATGCTAGGAATTAAAAATCAATCATTTTCGTCAAAAACAATCATAGTAATAGTATCGATGCTATCAAATAATCGGTAAATTCATGTCAATTTTCAATAGAAATCAGTCATATCACTAGTATCTTCTGGTTAAATGCTTTAACTTGCTTTAAATGCAAAATTTTCAGTTCACTGATATCAGAAGTGGACTTGCTTGTGTCAAAACAAAATTTTTGACATACTCTTATACGCTTGAAATGTCGTAATTTACATTTACTTTGAAATTTCAGAGTTTGAATGTTGATCTTCTTCTGGACATAGTGTTGAAACTAAACATGAATGACAAACTTTTTGCACAGGATTTGCTTTGCTGCTTACACTAGATATGGTTGTCAAGAGTTTTGGTTTGGTTTTTTACAAGAGATTTAATTGCATGTAATAGAAGAAAATCCACAAGAGTGGTGATGAGAGTACTGACACTAATCTAGTTTAGATGCTAATAGGTCTTTGGGAGGGACATTGTCAAAAAGTTTATTCTGACCTACTCTGTTGATGAGTTTTATATTGCAGCCATTAAAACATTTGAGTGTACTGCATTTAAGCTACCTGAAGTATTCATCATCTAACCAGACCACTTAAAGCAGATCAGAGCACCTGCATCTTAAGTAAAATATGAATAAAAATAGATGTAGGTAGTCGATTCTTTAAACATTCTTCTATTTGATAGTTACCAAAAGCTAATCATCTTTCTAATGGTGTGAAGGTTCTAGCTCTAATTTGCATTTCTCTGTGGAAGTAATGCTAAAGTTGCATGAACAATTATATGGGTTTAATCTGTTTACAGAAAAAAATATTTTTTGTGTGTTTTTGATTGTCAGCGGTGCTGCCACCCAGAAGGTTTGCAATAGCTAGAAACAACTGAGTAGGCTTAACATACTTTCCCAGTTTTGTGTATGGCCTAGTTCCTGAACTTCCCCGTGGTTGTTCGCAGTTACTGAAGATGTTACCCTGCCGTCCACTTAAGCACTGATCCTATCAGCAGACGTGCTCTTCAGGATGGGATGTAAGATATTCTTCTCTCTGCTTATCCTCTTTTTAGAAGCAAATTCTTCCACCTCTCTATCCAAGTCGAGCTTCAAACAGTTTTCCTTTCACTGGTGGTTTTCTTTCTGTGGTCTCTTCAAAGTGTGTTAGCTTAAATTTCCTAGAATTGCCCAACTCTAATCAGAATAACAAAGCAGGCCCCCCAAAATCATTGAGCTGGCTTTGAAAATGAGAAAACAGAAAATGGGATGGGACCTTATCTTTTTATGTGTTGGATTGCTGTTTGTCTACAGCTATGAGGCTTAGATTTATTTCATTTTCTTGTTTGTGAATAAAAATGAAAATACTTACCCAAGGGCATAACTGTATAAATCTGTGGCCTAAAATAAGAAGAGAAATGTCAGAATACTCTCAGAAAAATTGTCGGATAAGTGGTTGGCTGGTTCAGAACTTTCTGCTGTTTTCTGATTCTTCAGCAAATTTTCTTTCAGACCAACTCGTTTGATTTTTATAAATTCCTTTGAAAAGAGATTTTATCAAGCATTTTAACGACACCTGGTGGTTCTTTCTGATTGACTTGGGTGTTTTGCTCTTGTTGAAAATCCTTTCCTTGCCATAATATACTAATGCCTAGATTTCCGTTTCTCTGTGAATATATGAGAATTCTTGAAAGGTGGATTATCACCTGAGGAAGCAGACACATTTCCTGTAACTCGGTTTGTATCTCCTTGTCTTCATCATTAATTTTCCAAGCAAGACTGAAAAAAGGGAACCCCAGGAATCGAAACTTCAGGTTGTTTTTCCTTTTTTTTTTCTTCATTGTTTTTTTAATTGGTGTGTGAAAGCAAATAGCATATCTAGTTTTCTATTCAGGTGTTATATTATAAAATATTAGTAATCTGTAATTATCCCTGATTAAATCTCACAGTTCTTGGACTTGCTTCTCTCTTTCCTGTGCTTATATCAACACTGATTCCCAGGATTTTTCTTTACAGGCTTTTATAGTTGCAGTTCACAACTTACAGTGTGCCTCATCACCAAGTTCATGCTCCTCATTACCATACTTTACAAGGAACATACACAGAGATAAATATCTCCAACTTATACACAGGAAAAGTAAATTAGGGTAGAGGTAATGCGTTTCCTTATCTCTCTCTCTGGCACTCTGCATGGCACTCTTAGGGCATCTTTTTGAAATAGGTCCAAATTCTAAATGTCCTTTCTACTACCTACTTGAAGTCAAAGAAAGGCTCTGCTCTGCTTTTGCTCCCTTGGACACAATGGTGGTGGGTCTCCGTGTCCTGACTGAGTTAGAGGCCACCTCTTGCCCTTCTGAGGGCAGCAGGCAGCAGAAGCTGTCTGGGGATGAAATATGTTTGCTTTTTCTTGTTTTGAGATTGCTGTTTGCAAACTGTCTCCAGCTCTTTTATGATGTTTACTTGCCTCTGCTTCCACCTTTGCTCTCCTCCAAAGTCCCCATGAAAAGTCCCATTCAGAATACAAGAGCTTGAAGTATAAATTAACAAAATACTGTGACAAAAGAATTCAAAACACACTATTTAAACATCTTAAACTTCCAAACTACTGTGGCACTGATACAGCAGTTCAGATACTACTTGTTGCTGAAAAAAGATCATCAAACAGGATATCAAGAAATAGCTAAGAGAGAAATGGCTCAAAGAAATGGGATCTAGTTGGAAGAAGAAAAAGGAACTGGGAACATCTCAGTTACAGGTTAAGACAAAAGGAAAGAGTATGAAAATGAAAAGGAGATTTTACAGGCTGAAGGATGCCAGAGGTACCCACCAAAAAAAATGCTACAGCTCAAGAAAAAGCAAGGCGAAAGATTGAAATTGGGATTACAGAAGTGGAAGGGGAAGTAAGGCAAAGAGGGAAAGAAGGATGAAAGAAAACAGAGACTTCATTATTACACCTGTATCACTGTATAATAGGCTAGTTCCTTTTCAAATGTAGCATGAAATTTGATATAGTGATACATATATATATAATGATATAGTGAGGTTCAGACTGCTGCTTGCTTTTCTTTTCAAAGTGTTCTTTGAATATTATATCCTACTTAATTTTGGGAGGGAAAGGGGAGTATTGTTGCTACCTTGCCTTACCACAGTGGGCTAGTCAGCAACCAGGTCGGTCATGGGTTTGGTGTGAGCATCCTCATGGGAGAGACCCAATTGATCAAGTGTGCTACAAAACATAATCAGAGGGAAGAAAAAGCAATGAGCTGCAGAGAGAAAATAGTGGATCTGAAATCAAAACGCATTTCTTAGCAAAGGCTCAGGTAGTTTGTAACACTGCAAGCAAACATCTGTAGAACCTGGGAGGGTGGAGGGGTGTTACATTTTTTTTGCGGGGGGGTGGTTCTTTTAAAAATAAAAACCATGTTTTGTCATCAATTGCAACGTATGTAGAAGTCACCTATGTTTTGTGTTGACTCTTGTACAAAAATTAGAGAGGTTTTTTTCCCTCCAATGCATTTTATCATATTCATTTTGTTTATATAGCTATTGGACCACTTCAGCTGTCTGTTTAGAAAACACTGTCCTTTTCAATTTACTTCCATTGTTTTACGACTTCTTATCCTACTTTAGAAAAAAAAAAAAATGACCCAAAAACCAAACCCACGATGACAATAAAAAACCCGACTCAAAATTCAATTAAAAAAAAAAAAATCTGTTACTGAGTAAAATGTTCTGCATTTTAGACTGCCATAACTCTTGAGCCTGGCTACTAGCAGTATCCTTTCATCTTATCTTGTAAGAGCTGGAGTAAGGTTTGATAAATACATAGAGGTAGTCTTTAAGCTGCCAGGGCTTAATGATCATCGCAGGGATATTTGGAACAGGAAAGATTCCAAAGAAATTGTCATCCTTTTTAGGAAAATGCTTTGTAAATCATTCTGTATGCTACTTTTTATTAGATTAAGTATATAATCAGAAGACCTTTTCAGATCCAAAACTTTGATTGCTTTGAAGTCACAATTCAAAGGGAAAGTTATCCGATTGTTTTAGAGATGAGGAGTAAAATATTGATGGGAATGTTGACTCAAGGCAAGTGCATGGGTTATGGACCATCCCTTCCTCTGAGCTCCATGTTTATCTCTGGGAACTTGTAACAAGACAAATTACCCAAGGCAAAGTGTGTTCAGGCCTTTTTTTTTTTTTTTTTTTTTTTAAACTGGCTGTCTCAGTTTCTCCATTCATCTCTGCTAGTTTTGAGGCAACGACCTTCCTTTGATCTGGATCTACTAGACCTAATACATAACAGATACTGTGCAAGAGTACCTGGCATAGGATGCCTCTGCTCTAGTGATGGTCCCAGGATAGATAATGCTCTGTGACTACTGTCTCTCACTTGGTGATGTTCAGGGCGGTTACAGAGACAAGAGAAGCAGAACAGAGATGACAGGTAGAATAGTGTTAAGATCCAGTTTTCCATAAATGAGACTACATAAGTCTCCTATAGATGTTTAGTTTGGTTTAATGTGTCCAGATTTGAAACTCACTTGTCAAAAAAATAGAAAATGCACCAATTTCCACACATGGTTGACAATAATTTGCTCATTAGTCTCTGGGATATTTGGTTACTCTGACCTTTGCTTTCTATAGTAGACGTTCCTGTCAGGAACCTGGATGAATGGGGTTCTTATGTAGTTAATGAATTTAAAGTAATTTTATGCAAAGTGTTTATTTTTGGTCTATGAACTGTAGAATTCAAAAGCAGTTCCCTAGAAAGGTTTCAGCAAATCTGCAAAAGAAGCTGAAGAGAGTATAGTTTAAGTGTCTTTTTAAATATATCTACACGTTTATAGGTATTATTTCTGACAGCTGAACAAAAACTTGTCTTGAATTTTTAAGATATATTGTTAATCTGTCCATTTCATTATTGATTTATTACCTGCTTGTAAAGAGTCTAATGGATCTTTTGAGCAGTACAGATAGGTATAGGCAGAAGTGACAGAAAAAAAAACCCTGTTAATTTTGTAAAATAAAACGCACTAGATTGCTCCCATGGCATTTACCCCATCCCAGCTATTCATAATGTCCCAGAAGTTAGCTACATGTATCTTGCTGTGGTAACAAGCAAGTTACATTTACATTATTGCAAAAATTGGTAGACTAAAAAAATAATTAAAGAAATGTGTATTTTCCTTGCTAAAATAAGTTTAGGTTTTGTTAGCAAACATGCTGTCCATCATTAGCTACCTGTTAATATTAGTCTCTTACTTCAAACACTTGTAAATTTGATCAGGATGCAACTCTGCGAGGAGTTCCAGCTATTGTGTCACATCAGATGGTTCCTCCACCTTTTTCCTTCTTGGATGGTAATGACAGGATTCAAATGGCAAGTTCTTGCCAGATATTTTCTGACATCTGCTTCTTGGTGGAGCTGGGCTAGACACACTGAAAGACCTTCTGAGCTACACTCATAATGAAGTGGCTTCCTGGCCTCTTAAATGCCGTGTTCCCTCCAAGTGCCCTTTGGATGTGAAATGATCTGCATGTTACGTCTTGCCACAGAGTCCAAAGATGCAGGTTATTATACAGCCAGAAACTGCAAATGCGTGGTGTAAATGGAATGTGCTGCATAACCATAAGGCATGTGGACACTTGGGTTGTCTGTGGACAGTCTGTTGTGATGTCTGCTGTGTTACATTCACATCAGCATCTGAAAAACCAAAGAACCAAAGCACCCAAGTTGTAGCAAATGATTTGACAAGTTTTTGTAGTAAGAAGGCGCAAGGTAAAGGCAAAAGGAAAGAAAGTTTAGATATTTTAATTTTAAATTGGATAAAAAAATTGATTTATGTGACTTTGTGTGCTATGTTTTTTCTTTTTGGTAGGTAATCTTAGGCTATAGTTCTGCATTACAAATAGGTAACTAGGGTCTCTTTGTAGTCTAGTGGGCTTTCCAGAACACCAAAGCAGGTTGTTTACCTATAAGTACAACTCAACTGCATTTTTTGTATGGTGTGGAATTTCAACTTCAAGTAAATCTGGTGCTTAATATTCAAGATTGCAAAACATATGCCAGCCTAGTATGTTAACAATGGTAAAAGGAAACCTAAAAATAGAGAGCATATCTTTTTGTCAATTAAATTGTTGTTATCTAACCACACAAGTGGACTTGACAGTTATTTGTAAAATACCTGCTTTCTGGTTTTTGTCATTGATTATTGTCTTAGATAATCAAGATTGTTGTCTTGATAACTACTTGACAGAAAAAAAAAAAAAAAACACCAAACCAAACCAAAAATCAAAACCAAAAGACAGAACTTGGGAGAGTTTAGATATCACATTAAAAAAAAAAAAGTTGAAAAAATATAGGGATAAAAACTAAAACATCTCTCACTTGAACAACTATCTTCCAAAATGCTTCTGATCTTTTTCAAAGTGCAACAGTTTTCTTCATAAATTGCTACCTGATTATAGCTAAAGCTCTGAAAGCTCAAAAAATAATTTCAACTTGAATAAGCACATAAAACTGGAATACTTTTAATTTCTGCTTGGGCTCTATTTGAAGAAGTAACCTGGATCAAAAAGACTGCATCTGGCTGTATTTTTTGAGTTCTTTTGACAATAAAAAGAACTTCAAGTAATCTTCAAAATTTCAACATTAACAGTACATTGATATAAGAATACCTCTTGTAAAGAGGGACTTGTTTTTTATTGATGTGAGTGAAAAAGATGAAATCAGAGAAGTTACAGATAATGCATTAGGAGGAGTTAGTCCATTTTCTAATTGTCCTTTTTTTTCTTTCCTTGCTATAATGTTAGTATTTGAAGACATACCAACCAGAGGTAGGAATTTGCTATTTTTCTCATTTCAAGTAAATGCATAAAGTAAACAAGAACAAGTAAAAAACTTGCATGTAATAGCAAATGAGGTTTTTCATGATTAAAATTCTTACAAGATTTCAGTTAGACTTTCACTGGGCAGGTGGAAAAAACATTCCTCAGTATCATTTGAGGTATTCTAATGACGTAGAGTTTAAATTTCTTTCTGTTTTTTTCTTTTTGTTTTGCTTTATTAATTGATCTGTATCTATATTTTATTCTTGATGTTACATATTTGCTGAAAGGTTTTTTGGACCTTTTTATCTTTTGATTTATATTCTTACAGATACAGAATTCCCAAGTAGCTGTTCTTCTGATCCTGTAGCTGGATAATTAAAGTTAGTAGATACAATTAATTTGGACATAAGAAAATCTAATGGCTCCCTGGCAGAATTAAAAATTAATTTCCCTTTAGTGAACGTGCTACAGCTCAACCTATTTTTCTGATATGACTTGCAGTGCAATGTTCTGGAATGTGCCACCACAGAGCATGTAGCAATCTTGCCGTTTTCCCAATTCTTGTAGGAGAATTCAGCAAACCTAGTATCTTAATCCAAAAGATGGAGGTAGATTGGAGTGTTTTGGAGTTTCACTGTAACTTAGGTGAAAAATGTTCCTATATTTAAAAAAAGCCAAGGACAGGGAAATAAAGAAAAGTGTAGCTGGAAATTTTTCTGTGAGGCTTTGCTTTGGAGTATCTGTGTGATTCCTCTGTTACTCTATGACTAATGCTGACATGAGAATTACTGGTCTATGTGAGGAGACCAGGGGAACTGCTGTTCTGTACAAATTGGTTGGCACTGAGGCTTGCAGGGTACTTGGTCCAGCAGTATTATTTCAGCAAAACCTACAAATTCCTCCCAACAGTAAAATGCAAATTCAGAATCACCCTAAGATCTCTGCTGCTAGCAGTATTTGCTTAGTTTTTGGTTAAGGTGTGGGTTTTTTTTCTTCCCCTGAAATATTTAGCATCTAAGAGTGAATAAAAACAAATGCTATACATAGATTTATTGCAAAATTATATCAACATCATCTTTTAAGAAAAAGTGATACTGGCTCTTCATCTTGAGCGAAATGCATTCAAAAGTGGAGACAAAGTGACTTCTTTCCTTATACCTCTTCCTTCCTGCAAAGAGTTGAGCTTTGGGTTGAGTAGAGTAGTTGGGTTGGAGTAGCTTTGGTTAATAATTGGGATTACTGGCAGGCAAGGATAGGGGCAATAACCTATCACTCCAGAACAACAGAGTATGTTGATGGTGAGCTATTTTTCTAGTAAACTCATGTGAATTTAAGGGTTTTTTAATAATCTCAGACTTGTGAGAGGAAACTAGGGTAAAGCTCAGCAAATCTGCCCTATCATTTAGTAAGTAAGTACTGTTGTACTGTTAGAAGGACCAGAAACAAACTATGAAAGATATTTGTTCAGAGTGGAGTTTCCCCCCTTTCCCCCTTTCCCCCCCTCCTAACAAAAGGTACATGCTTTTTTCATTATAGTATAAGATCTTAGAGAAAAGATTGTGTCTAAAGTAAACAGCCACGGATTAGTTGCGTATTGATTTACTGGAGACAGTATCATAAGTTCACCAAGTCATCTGAATTCTAGATAGATGTGAAAAGATAGGCTTCTTTTAAGTTAAAAGCACTTGTCAAAGTCATGTCCATTATAAAACTCTATTCTCTGTACCAAAACAAATCTCTCTCAGATAACATTGCTTTGAAATGCATCTCATTTAAATTTGCAAGTAAACAACCAACAGGCACTCTCTGCCTCAAGTAAAAAGACAATTCCACCTGGTTGAAGGCTTACCCCGCCTTGGAGCTTACATTCTGGACCTCATTCATACTCATCATGTATTCATAGAATCATAGAATCTTTGGGCTGGAAGGGACCTTTAAAGGTCATCTAGTCCAACCCCCTGTAATAAGCAGGGACATCTTCAACCAGACCAGGTTTCTCAGAGCCCTGTCCAACCTGACCTTGAATGTTGCCAGGGATGGGACATCTACCACATCTCTGGGCAACCTGTGTCAGGGTTTTACAACTCCCATTGTGAAAAATTTCTTCCTTATATCTAGCCTAAATCTGCCCTCTTTTAGTTTAAAACCATAACCCCTTGTTGCATCGCAACAGGCCCTGCTAAAAGATCTGTCCCCACCTTTCTTATAAGCCCCCTTTAAGTACTGGAAGGCTGCAATAAGGTCTCCCCAGAGCCTTCTGTTCTCCAGGCTGGACAACCCCAACTCTCTCAGCCTTTCTTCCCTTACTCTGCTTTCTTCTCTTTCAGTGTACGGAGTTATATGCTTTTAAATAGGTGACACTTTTACATCTAATGCATATATAACAGTGTTTGAGGAGTCGACACACCTTTCATAATTTCACACTGCTTTTTTAATTTACAGGCTTATTAAAACGTTCCCGGTTGTTCCATTTGTTTGCTGGGCTGAGAAAGAGCCCCGTACAAATAGCAGGACCTTGAAAAGTTCACTTGTTTGAAGTTACATGGTAGGGGAAAAAAGTTTTGTAGATGGAATTTATTTATCTGATGCAATGTAGAAACGCTGTCCTTAAAAATGATGAGCTATTAAAGTATAACCAGCCTGTTGTTTGAACAGATATTTGTGTTAAATTAGCTCCCCATAAGAAAACTGTACTACTCAAAGGAATAGATGACATCAGAAGCAGTTTCATCAGTGCTTTGCCAAGCTTGCTTCCAGAATAGGACCAATATTGAGCAATTAGGAACACTTGCTTCTCTTTTTACCTTGCTTTTGCTTCATGGGGGTTGACGCTGGATTTGTTTCATTGACTTAATGTAGAAAAATATTATAACCTGATTCCTAAAATGGAAAAAAGCACATACAGACAATTTCTTGTTTAAGGAGATGAATAAATATAGGAATATAATAACATTCCGAGTTGAAGCAGCTCCTGTTCCTGTCTGTAAGCAATATATTTACTTGGCTGGCAGCATTGTTTAAAAGAATAGGAGGGCATGAAGTACTGCCTTAATGCCTGTTGGAGCTGAGCTATGCTGTACCAAGGTGTACAGGGGAGGGGAAGATGTCTGCAGGACCACCGAGACCCCTACACTGAAAGAAAGGTGGCATGAGTGGTGCTGCAATGGGCGGTATCTAGCTTTGTGCTCTCAGAATAATCCAGTCAGTGCAAGGACAGTCTCTTTCCCGTGGATAAGAATAGCTAAGGGATGCATTATATTTGGGACAAGGCGGGAATTTGGAGCAGACATGCAGAGTAACACCTTGCTCTCCAGTCTGCTTCAGGGCTTAGTTCAACAACACGCTGTTCTTGCTAGAGTTCATGGCAAAGCCAAAGTTTATCTAAGAACCGTGAAACCAACACATTTCTCCAGTGACATATGTTTACAAAGGTTGGGGTTGTTACGATAGAAAACCATAAAATGTTAGCTATTCCTGTATGTGATGTCAAACTCCTTTTCTCATTATACATTCTTAAGGCTTAGATTTCTGTTCAGAAATCTTGTCAATTAAACAACAGCTAAACAAAGCAGGTAGAAATATAGGAATTACTGAGTAAGCTGTGTTGCTTTGGCAGACTTGATATAAGCTTTATAAGTTTAGTTTAGCAATCAACAGATTTCAGACCATTTTCAGATGGTTGTGAAGAGGGTGATATTTGCTGTCTTGGAAAATCTTCAGATCTTGACTGTGTCACTTCTTTGTAAGAAGGAAAAGACCAGATTTTTATTCAGACTCTTGACTTAGTTTTGGGTGGAATTCAACTTGCCTAAAGTTATCTGTCTAGATGTTGGATGTTTAATCTAATTTAGCCATTGGGCTTTTTCCTGTGATCATGGAGAGAGACTGCTGCAAGGGGTGATTCACATCAGACTAAAATAAGCAGTTAAGGCATTTCCTATGTCTCTGAGAAATTGAGCCATAAGGGATACTGCTGAAAGAGAACATGCAGTGTTTTTTAGAATTGATGCAGTTATCATTTTTGTAACACTGGAGTGGTGTTATTCCACCTGAAGCCAGTTAATTCAGAAGTTACCCATACTGGCCCATTTTCTGCAAGGAAAAAACCTAACACAAGAGGTTCTGTTGGGTATTGTGCATTGGCATTTCATTATACTAATGCAAGACTGCTGTCTGAGCTCAGCTTTGGGGGTTTTAACTCCAGCTTTGACATTATTCTTCTTACTGCATTTAGAAAAATAGCTGAGCTTTCTGTCTCATTTTCTGTAATGTCAGCAAGATACATAATTTCATTGTTTAGCTTGTAATAAATCAGGACCTTACTTGACTCAGGAACCCCATGAAGATGATCACAGAATTTTTGTCTGTAAAGTCTTTATTAAGTAATTTAAAGTCTTATCCCAGTGAGAGCCCTTCGTTGGGCTGATTGTATGCTAATGTTGTGTTGGCTTCCAGAGGCAGCGACTATCATAAGGCAATGTTGCTAAAGGTCTTAATTGTCTCAATACATCTTGGTGTGCCTTTATGCCTCTAAATTAATTATGCAATTTAATACTCTTACTAAGTCTTGAATTGCATTACTTCGGCAGAAACATAAAGCTAATGTGATTGTGTGCCATAGGAATGGAAGCACCTGTGTTTTTAAGGATTATCCCCCAATATTGCAATTACTCAGTAAATGTTTAGTTCAGAAGGTTCACAAAACATTTTGCTCATAAGCTCCTGGGGGCCACTGAAGACCTTACATATGACTTATGACTTACAATAAAAGGTCAAAAGCCACAATTACCAGATGTCTCAGAAAGAGAGTATAAGAAATGAAGGCCATTCTCAATAGCTTAAGTGCCTGTAGAAGCAGAAAATATGTTAAATAAAACCTGTTTGTAGGGAATACACTGTACCCCATTGTCCTGGTTTCAGCCAGGATAGAGCTGGTTTTCTTCACAGAAGCTAGTGTAAGACTGTGTTTTGGATTTGGGATGAGAAACTGTTGATAACGTGCTGGTGTTTTGGGTCGTGGCTGAGCAGTCAAGGACAGTCCAGCTTCTTCTGCTAGCCTGCTAGCAAGGAGGCTGGGGGTGCTCGGGGAGCTGGGAGGGGACACAGCCGGGACAGCTGACCCAGACTGGCCAAAGAGATATTCCCTACCATACGACGTCATGCCCAGTACATAAACTGGAGTTGGCCGGGGGGCGGAAATCGCTGCTCGGGGACGGGCTATCGATCACTGGGTGGTGAGCAATTGCTGTATGGGGCATCACTTGTTCTTGTACATTCCTTTGTTGGTATTATCATTGTTGCTTCCTTCTTTCTTTCTGTCCTATTAAACTGTGTTTATCTCAACCCATGAGTTTTTTCCCAATTCTCTCCCCCGTCCCACTGGGGGAGGGGGAGTGAGCGAGCGGCTGCGTGGTGCTTAGTTGCCGGCTGGGGCTAAACCACGACACCCATATTCCAGGGAAAGGCAATAATAAACAAAATCAAAATCAACAGTCCCTGACAATTTACCCTGGGGACTTTTCTTCTTACCTTCAAATTTGGTTATGGGCCTAAAGATTTCTTTTGTTTTGTTTTGGTTTTGTTACAGAACCTAGCTAGGTACTTGAAAATTTTAGAGTTGCTGGCAACATTTGTTCACATCACTTTGAGATTGGTCTGGTATGGTTAACCTTTCCTTGAAGAGGAAAATGAGCTTTCAGTGTATTTTCACCTCTGCCTGTAAAGGGAAAGAAAACAGATATGAATCCTTTCCCCAGTTTCTGAGGCATCTTATTTTTTTTAAACATTTAAAAATCTAAGTCACCTGCACTCATATCATCTATCAAAAAAACCCATCTTTTCCTGTGCTTCTGTGCTTTGCACTGTGAAAAATGTATATACAGGAAAAACAGAATCATTATGCTTTAGGGCACATCACTTCTACTGGGAATGTATGGAAACAATACTACCACTCTTTGATTTAAATTGAAATAGAGAAGGAAATGCGTATAGCCAAAAACCACGGTTATCCCAGCTAAAAAATGCAACTGGGGTTGC
Organism: Phaethon lepturus; assembly: GCF_000687285.1. Lineage (NCBI taxonomy): Eukaryota > Metazoa > Chordata > Aves > Phaethontiformes > Phaethontidae > Phaethon > Phaethon lepturus. The sequence continues at coordinate 28,165 of NW_010515830.1, forward strand.
TATCAGTTCTCAAGGGAAATGTGTACTTTTACATTTTGTCTAGATGACAGCACTTCCATTACTATAATAACCTGTAAAATCACGGAATAGCAAAGCAGCACTGCAACGCAGGAGCGATTATAGTGAGTCAGCCAGAAGTTCCTGTTCGTATGATATTGCCTGTGGAAGTCAAAACCGACCTAGAGTGCACAGAGCTTGTCCTCTGCAACAGTCCTCTGTCCTTGTAGTGTGTAGGTCATTCTGTTCCTTTCGTAAGTACATCTCATTAGAGCTTAATCTCACCAACTGAGTTTATATACTTCCATTTACAGTATTTTTCTCGTAGTAACTCATCTGAGTAAATGTATATCAACAACAAATGTTGATTACTATTGCAAGCTTTTTCCAATACTTGGAATTAAATAAATCCTGTGCAAAGCCAAACCTGTGTTATCTGAGCAGAAGAATTAAACGGCAATAGGAAAGCCATTGGTTTATTTCCCCTGGGTTGTCTGTCTAGTTTTAGTATACTTGGTAATTTGGGGAATTTGTTTTGTTGATTAAACTGTGAATTTAATGACAGAATGTGGCATGACACCAGGGTTTCATGTCACAGTTGCCACATACGATTGCTTTTTTTTTAATTCCTCCTCCTTTCTCCCCATCAACTGAAAGCAGTTTAGCTTTTTAGTTTGTATAAACATTCAAACAAAATTCAAGGTATTGATGAATAAAGAAATGGCTGAGCTGCTTTTTCCAATACTGAAGTTCTGTATACTAATTCAATACAAAATTAACAACAGATCTTTAACTTCAGCTGCACAGAAAGCCACACTGCAAGCGATCTACAGAGGTTAACAGATTTTCAGACAAGAGTGAAGGTGTGTTTCAGTCCCAAAGCTTACTTATGATGTTCCCCATAGGGGGGTCAGGAGCATGTCCCTACAGTGAGCACTTCTTTCAGTTTTTGCTCCTCAGCCCTTATGCCTGCCCTGGCTGTTCACAATAACACAGAAAACCAGCAAGCAGTAAGTTGCATTCTTAGCAATGAGAAGTTTTAGTTAAAAGTTGAAATCAGCAGCTTTTTCTACACTGGTTTGTGTTATGTTAGATGTTGCTGTAGTCTGTAAATGGCACATAACTATATGTATTCAGTCCTGGGGCTTAAGTACAGTTAGGTTTTCATATGAAGACGTGCAGATCTCCCTGTTATGCACTGAGACCTGAAATGGGCAACCTGGCCTTTTGAACGCTGGCATCAAAGTGAGCAGCGGCTGCCCAGACCATGTGAAACTCTTTTTGCTGGGTAGCAGAAGCATCCCGATAAAGTCTGGGGTTGTGATCCTTGCCGATTCATTGGGTGTTTCGTACCGCATGGAGCTATAGCCCCTGGGAGTTAGTTTTGAACGTAGTGCACCCGAAGAGCAACCCTTCAAGGGTGCTGCTCCGTGGACCAGAGCAACCGAGCTGCTGCCGAGTCACTTCCATGGTGGCACAGGGGCTGTGGTGGGTCCATGGCAGCTCTTCTCTGCCGCTCTGTCCTCCTCATGCTGCTCCCTGCTCTGTCATGGGGCCTCCACAGGCTGCCGTCCTTCAGGATGAACCTGCTCCAGCCTGGGCTCTCTGGTGGCTGCAGGCCCTTTAGGGCATGTCCACCTACTCCTGCCTGGACTGCCTGGAAACGCTTTGTTCTTTTCTAGATATGCTGTCCCCGAGGCACCCACCCGTGGCTGCG
>NW_010515831.1:0-244 GCF_000687285.1 Phaethon lepturus
CATGCTGGCAAGCGACAGCCTTCCTGCCCGTTATGGGGTGAGCGCCCCATCCCCTCCTCGGAGATGTCCCCAGGCTGCGAGGAGCTGTGGGCTCCCCACACCCTGTGGCAAACAGCCCCGCACAGTGGCTTCCCAGCAGCCCTCTCCTGCTCAGGACAGCTGTGTAATTAATTAGTGTGCTTACTGGCCTGGCCACCACATAATTAGTGCATTCAGGCAGCATGTCCCCCCCCCGCCCCCTCGC
>NW_010515831.1:529-751 GCF_000687285.1 Phaethon lepturus
TGCGGTTTTGCCCTCGGCCCCCCCGGCCCCCCATTCCCGGAGCTCGGCGGGGCTGGCACAGGCTCGGCTCCTCTCTCTCCTGTGTCTAAACAGGCTCCTGGCTCTTCTGCTTGCAAAGAAAAAAAATCTGACAACCTTTTAAAGCCTCGGAGAAGCAGGAGGTGCACTGGAAAACCGGCGATCGCGGGATTTATTATTTTTGACAATCTCATCATTTTGGGC
>NW_010515832.1:0-228 GCF_000687285.1 Phaethon lepturus
CGGCAGTCACTGAGATGCTCGTAACAAGAAAAAGTCAAGCCACCTTCCTGCCCACCTCCTATTTTTCCCTTCCCGTTTGCCCCGGCACTGGCACCTACGGCCGGAGCTGCAGAGGATGCTCTCGCTCGCGCTCCCTCCCAGCGGAGCCCTTTTGACGCGGCGGGTTTCTCAAGGCTCGTCTCCTCGCCAGCGTTGCTCGGAGGCAGGGACGCCTCTCCCGGGACCCAC
>NW_010515832.1:269-1983 GCF_000687285.1 Phaethon lepturus
GCCCGGAGCCGAGCTCCGGCCTCCGGAGAGCCCGAAACTGGATCCCGCTCTGCCAGATGGGTTATTTCGGAGAGGTTTTAGGTTTTGTTGGAAGATATTTTTAGACGAAGATAATGCGGTTGCCAGCTCTCACGGGAGTCCTTCCGTCCCCGCGTCGTTGCTGCTGAAGCACTCGGCTCAAACTGCGGAGGAACAGCGCGGAGAGACTGATTTTCCCAAATCCAGTAACCTCCTCCTGCTGGGGGATGAGTGGGAAACTTTGGCAAAACCAAAGCTTGGCCTCTCTGCCGGGTTTGAGGCTAAAGAACCTGAGAGGCCCCAAACATTCAAACCCAGGTTTATCCCCAGTTTTATACCACCCATGGAAACTGGGAAAATAAGGGTAAAATCTCCATTCAACTTTTTGCTTAACCGCACTTTAGGGCTAAATTAATGAAAGTATTTCCATTTGGCTCTGTCTGGTGGCTTCACGCATCCTTTAAGGCCCCTTCCTGGCCTGAAGACTCGCCCTCCGAGCCTCGCTACCCCGCACTTGTCCCCACCTTTCGGGGGACACCCCGAGCACCCGGCGGGAGGCTTTGGCGGTGCTGGCGAGCTCCCGCGGCGCAGGGACCCAGAGATGTCGGGGCTGTTCCTGCATCCGCGTCGGCAGCAGGTACCAGCACGGTTTGGCTCTTTTATGCTGAAGTGACAGCAAAGAATTTTGAAGGAATAAACTGGATTTTTTCCAAACTCGTGGCCTTTCGCTTGGAGAAATATTGTGACTCAAAATCTGAAAATGAACAGTTTAACATTAAAAAAAAAAAAAGGAAAAAAAAAAAGAGAACTTGGAAAGAGCTGCCAAGAATAACGCTTTTTCCCCATCACCACCACGTGGTGCAATTCGCTGCGCCCTTGCCGGGGAGGAGCCGAGGGTTTGCTGGCACGAGGGTGGAGGCAAAGGGACCCGGAGGAGTTTCGTAACGGAGCAATATTTTAGTACCGATGTGTTTTACCTCGGCTCCTCCAGGTGACGGGGAAGGGGGACCTTAGAGGTATGGCCCGGACTTGGAAAACACACGGCAGCTTGATGGTGCCCCAATTGCAGCCACGTGGGTTTCGCTGCCGAGGGACCATCCGTGGTGCGGAGACGTGCTGCTGGGACCATCCCCCTGCCACAGCCCCCCGCCCACGCGGCGTCCCCACGACCTGCAGAGACGCTGCTGCGGACCCATTTCGGCAGTTATTTCGAACTGCCCATCGCCAAGAGAAAAAGGGGCAACAAACCTGAATTCTAGAGGATGCAAACGAGTCAAGACAAGGAGGTCTCGCGACGTCGGAAGTCCGTGTTGACGCCGACACGAGGTTCCTGGCCAAATACATCTTTCCGGCTGCCTTTGCCCGGGGTCTATCACACAAAGACCTCCGAGGTACCAACCCGACTGCCGCTGGGCACAGATGGCCCCGCACGGCAGAGCTTCCAGTCGTGGTTTCCCTTCCTCGCCGGCCCGCCCCTCCCCTCCGTTCCCTCCCCGCCCGGTCCCGGCTTTCCGCCGCGCTGCGGCGGCTGGTTGCAGCAGATGCAAGTAGGTGTTTTCCTTCTCCGGGAAGGAAAGGAGAGCACTAACTGAGTGCTAATTAGGGTACTTAATTGCAAAGTTAACTCGGCTCCTGCTGCAAAACGCCTGCTATGTTCTTTTGTGTTCCTACCTAAGGGCTAACAGAAATAGCTTCA
>NW_010515833.1:0-1004 GCF_000687285.1 Phaethon lepturus
GGCCGGAGTGGTCAAGCCGGCGATAAGGCTCAACACAGGCACACGCCTGCAGGACCCCTAACGACCCCCACGGGCGGGCAGCAAGCCCGGGGCTTCCCCCCTTGCCTCGTGCCTTCCACGGCAGGTTTGGGACACCCTTCATTCACCGCGGGGGAAACCGGCGCAACCACCGGTCCAGGCTGCGAACCCCACATCTGCCATCGATAGCGTCCAGCGCGCTATTTTAAGCAAATATTTACCGGTCGCTTTCAGTACTTCTCTTCGTATAGAAACGCAACGGGGAAGACCTGCTGGGTTGGTAAGAGCTACAGATTCGCTTTTCCCAATTAATACCAACAGCGCAGAGAAAGGTGCAAGATGAGTTTACAATGTCTGCAAGCAATCTTTTTTTATTCAAAATTTATATCATTCCCTCAAAATAATTTGACGTTTGGCTTACTTTCTGTTAACCTGAACCTTGCTTCCACACAGAGAAGTAAAATATTTCCCAACCTTGATGGCTTACTCTTGCTCTGTCCTCCCAAATGACCAGGGAGCCAAAACCCAATATAGACAATTGGATATAACTGCAAATACTCTAGCTAGATAAATTCTACTGCTACAACAAATCCATTTAAGGGCTCAGAAAGACATTTTAGGGGTGTCATATAAACATCAGTACAAGCATCACGTATGCATATGACTGATAACTCTGTCTTTACTACAAAAGGACCAGATATAAAATGCTGCTGCCTGATCTTCTGGTCTATTCAGAAGGGTGAAAGACAGACATCACAGTTCTCTTACAGACTTCCCAAAAAACACATATTAAAAACAAGCAGCTCCATAAGCAGCAGAGTCAATAATGTCCAGTCTCCTATGGATTTATGCCCTGGGGAGGCACACCTGCATGGACTCGCTGGTGTCTAACCAGCAGTGAGCACAACTTGGAGCAAGGTGGGCATTTGTAGGATCTGCCTCCTCTGGCTGGCCACCTATTTCCATGACATTTCTAGAAAGTCAAT
>NW_010515833.1:1035-4950 GCF_000687285.1 Phaethon lepturus
TCCCTACATCTTCCTGACAAATTGCCTGAACGTGAACAATCAGTTCAAAAATTTAATAAGGCAGGGTTAACAGGCACATATATATGGCTACACACTTTCTTCACCACCGCCAGCCCCCTGCACACCGGCAGCACGATTGCGTGCATTTTGCTTCAGAAAAAAAATCTCACAAAGGTTCACACCCCATCTTTTTGATGGCCAATTTTCTGAAAATCACATACAGAAAAAAATAAATCCTCAGGCCGAGCTTTCAAGTGCCAAGCATCAGCCCATAGTAAATCTTTAATGACAGAGTTAAGAAGGAAGAAAGGGTGCTAGGAAAGCAAGGCAGAAAGACATTCTGCTTAAGATCCCATATGGTTTTCTAATACAAAAACAAACAAAAAATCTCAGCAACCCACACTGACCATAGACTTGCCACACTGTGGGATAATCTATGAACATGGTTTTAATACATAATTTACCTGGGAGGAAGCAACTGTGGTGAGCACAGAAACCGAGCCACCTCCTCACATATTAGAAGAGTCATTTGGGAGGCAAATATCCCCTGGAGATGCCTTCACACCGAGCCATTGCCTTGGCTACAAGGAGAAGACACGAGGTTGGTTCAGAAACCTGCAGTGGTAACGAAGGATAACAGAAGGTTGCTGTCACTTCCTTCTAAGCACTCTCACTCATCTTACAAGTTCAGTGTATCGTACCCAAGCTGAGTGCCCTGAGTGCACAAACTAAGGGCTGCACTGAATTCAGTAAGGCAAAAAACTTCCAGCACACCCACCCGAAGCTGGACCAGTAGGGGTTCCAGGGAACTTAGGGTGGAAGGAAAGTGATATATTCCTGTATATACTGTCAGGGATTGGAAGGAGTCAGCCCCTCCTGAGCCTTTTAAAGGACGGACCCCGAGGCAAACTTTCTCTCTTGGCAGCTGTATTGTAGGTGCCTCTATTTCAAATGAGAAGACACAGTTCAGTTTCAACTTTACCTGTTTTCTACACAAACTAAGCACTTCACTTTACTGAAAATAACTGATAGCAAAATACAGTCACATAAGCAAGTTAATTAAATGAACGCTTACATTAAAGGAATGGAGTCCCAGAGCTGTATGTGCCCTGCATCAACAAACTTTCAGTGTCTGCCGTCACGCACCCTGCGTACTCCATCTCCTCTGAGGAAGACTGGGAGATGTATGGATGCGAGTTTCTGTAAGTATTTCAGAAGGTGTAGTAAGAAAGGACTTTTTTATTCCTTCCCTAAATCAACCTAAAATTCACCCAGCTGGGAAAACAGGTTAGTTAACGGGATTATCCAAATCTGAAATTAGAGTGATTGTGATCATTTAGCCACCAAAGGTCAGCCAGGTACACCCCAGTTTCCCAGTAAGCGTGCAAGGATGATTCTACTTGAAAAAATCATTAGTCCAAGCCCCAGTCTACCACGGACAAAAGCACTCTTGGGTCAACTGGGAGTTGTTTGCTTTTACATGTCAGTAAACAAAGCCAAATGTATCAAGCTATTAAATTATTTTTGTTGATATAAAGAAGGGGCAGGGGGAACAGATCAAGAACTTATTAGTAAAAGCTATCACGATTCCACAACTGTTGAAAGCACCCACTACGTGGCAGTATGAAATGTTTCAGAATTTTATATACAGAGAAGATTTCTACATTGCTGTGAATATTTTCAGAAAACCCATTGCATTCTTAACAAAAAGTCTTAAAAAATTTTATTTGCGGAACAGAAGCTAAATGACAATTATAACAAAACCCAGAGGCCACCAAAAAGTTTTAAAAAAAACTACAATCCCCTGTGTTTCTATACCATTTCTTAGTAATGCTTATATTGTGATAGCACTTGGTGATCACATTTGTCTGGCCCCGACTGTGCAACGTACCATCCGGAGACACAATGAATTTCCATCTTTGCTGGCAGTCAGAAAGACAGAGATAGGTGATGGGTGAGGTAACAGAGAAGCCAAAGTAGGATGCAGTGGGATAGGATTACTACTAAAAAAAATGATGTGTCTAACAAGAACATAGAAAAAAGCTGTATCAGGTCAAAGCAAAGATCCACCTTGTCAGGATCCTGTCTCTGATAGCTGCTGAAAGAACACAGGAAACTGATATGGTAAGTCCCCCCCAAACTCTCCCATCTTCCAGCACCTGCAGGTCAGACTCTTCCCAAGACAGACATCATTGCTATATATTTAGCAACCCTTAACGGATTTCTCTTCTATGAACCTGTACTGCCCACTCTTGGACCCACATAAGCCCTCGGCAGCCAAAGCATCCTATGTTCCACTTCTCAGCCACATGTGATTTGAAGAACCTCCTTTTGTTTGTTTTGAGCCTGGCTCCTCTCCGCTTCAGCTGTTGATGGTTTGTTCCTTGTATCAGAATAAACACTGAAGAATCAATCCCCCACTCCATGCCATTCATGATTTTTGTTTTTCATAGTAGAATCAACAGCGAAGAATCAATATGCCATATCCTCTATACTAATCTTTAGTTAGCAGCTGTGATGGTAAGCTGTCATTTCCTGGCAGCTGTATCAAAAGGTAGTTAAAATACTTTGAAAGATATTTTTGGCGAAAGGATTTTAAAAAAAGATTCTACAGACTAAATTCTTCTATCAAAACCAAGCTTATTCAAGCAGCAGTGCAGGGACCCTGTGTGGAGGGAGCAGCCAAACTGCATTGCCCATCATAGACTTTCCATAAGCCATGCAGTGTGGCCCCCCTCGCACTCCTTGTCTGCAAGGAGAAAATGTGGATTAAGAGCTTTCTATACACTCTCCCCCTATTCCTTTTTCTGACTGCCTGGGAGCCCCACACTCGCTGTGGGAGCTTCTCAGCACCAACCCCACGCTCCTCTTCTTGCCTCACCTGGAGCCCACCGCTGAAGTGAGCAGCCCACAAATGGGCCAGCTACCAGCTAGCCTTAAATCATCCACACGACGTTATTTATCATGGCAACACAGCGAAGAACAGAATCAAACTGCAAGAATTCAAGAGGAAAAGCAATTCATCTTTCTCTTTGCAGTGATAGTGGAAAATTTGTCTTGAGTGTTTCTTTTCAATCAAAATGATACTCCTTCTATTTAAAAAACAAAACCCAGTAGAACATGTTGGTTTATAACGGTCCATGGAACCTGGCTTAAAAAAATACCATTTAAACTCCTCATTTTAAAGAAAGAAGAGTATTTGCCAAGACCAAAGGTCTTTTTCTTCCTATGGCAAGAAGATGTTCATTCATCCATCTATGCCTGCTCTCATGGCAGTCACAAATAAAATTCTCATTATTGGACCAAATCAGACACAGATTGGGACAAAACCAATGACACCCATGAAACTGCAGCATCCCCTGAAACACCTGGCAAGAAATGAACAAGGAACCCACTGGTCAGCCAGGGACAAACAGAAGCATATCACTAAGTAGAGGGCCAATAAGCACCAAAAAAATGTGAATGTTCTGTTAGTGGATATGCCAGCTTTATAAAAAATCTCCCCACAAATCTCTGACAGAATAAATAGTAATTACTTTTGCAGTAATTCTTTCTGAATGTGATTATTGTGCATAGTCATGAAATCCCCTTTGTTTTTAAAAGCTAACAGTCCAGGGCATATGATTCTTAGCTGATTCACAAGGTTGAAATAGAGTTCAGGAGTAAAACTTTCAAAGGTAAGTTCATGGGGAAGAAATAAGTCATAATTCAACACTAGCATGTTCACGAGTGGCACGTCTGTTCCTGAAAACATCGAGATTTCAGCACACAGACCTGCAGAGAGCTTTCGAAGAATTAGCTCTTGAGATCAGTTATTACTCGCTCCCTGAAATATTTTTCTTTCAGAGACATAAGGATGGTTCAGTTTTGGGCCATGTAACCAAGTGTGGTGGGTTGAGCCTGGCTGGACACCAG
>NW_010515834.1:0-40251 GCF_000687285.1 Phaethon lepturus
AAATAAAATAAAATAAAATAAAATAAATAGCTATGTGGAGCATTTAAACCTTACTATTAATTTTAAGGATTAGAACAGAAGTTAAATATTAATGAACTCTCTGAAAGCGCCTGCCTTAAACTCATGCAGTGCTCTTTCCCCCTTTTTGAGATTCCATAATAATTTGCCACAGTTCATGGAGATAGGGTTTTTCCCCTAAGCTTTTCATATATGTAGATGCCCATTTGTTCAAGCTGTTGAAGAAGGCTAAAAAGAGTTTCCTCACTGATGAGCCTCCATCAGCTATCACAGACTGTGGTGGGTTGGCCATGGCTGGACGCCAGGTGCCCACCAATGCTGCTCTATCCCTCCCCTCCTCAGCTAGACAGAGGAGAGAGAAAATATACCAAAAGGCTCATGGGTCAAGATAAGGACAGGGAGACATCATTCACCAATTACCATTACAGGCAAACCTTGGGGAGATTAGTTTAATTTATTACCAATCAAATCAGAGGAGAATAATGAGAACTAAAACGGAATCTTAAAACACCTTCTCCCCACCCCTCCCTTCTTCCCGGGCTCAACTTTACACTCAAATTCTCTCCCTCCTCCCGAGCAGCACAGAAGGATGAGGAATGGGGGTTGCAGTCAGTTCATCACGCATTGTGTTTGCTGCTCCTTCCTCCTCAGGGGGACGACTCCTCACGCTTTGCCCTTGCTCCAGTGTGGGGACCCTCCCACAGGAGACAGTTCTCCATGAACTTCTCCAGCGTTAGTCCTTCTCACGGGCTGCAGTTCTTCACGAACTCCTCCAGCCTGGGTCCCTCCCACGGGGTGCCATCCTTCAGGAACAGACTGCTCCAGCCTGTGTCCCCCACAGGGTCACAAGTTCTGCCAGAAAACCTGTTCCAGCTTGGGCTTCTTTCTTCATGGGTCCACAGATCCTGCCAGGAGCTTGCTTCAGTGTTGGCTTCCCACAGAGTCACAGCCTCCTTTGGGAATCCCCCTGCTCCGATGTGGGATCTTTCACAGGCTGCAGATGGAGATCTGCTCCAGCATGGAGCTCCATGGGCTGCAGGGGCACAGCCAGCCTCACCATGGGCTTCCCCAAGGGGCGCAGGGGCATCTCTGCTCTGGCACCGGGAGCATCTCCTGCCCTTCCTTCTTCACTGATCTTGGTGTCTGCAGAGCTGTTTCTCTCACCTGTTCTCACTCCTCTCTCTGGTTGGTGTTGCGCAGTTTTTTTCCTCCTTCTTAACATTATCCCAGAGGTGCTACCACCCTTGCTGATTGGCTCAGCCTTGGCCAGCGGTGGGTCTGTCTTGGAGCCGGCTGGCATGGGCTGTATCAGACATGGGGGAAGCTTCTAACAGCTTCTCACAGAAGCCATCCCTGAATCCCTCCCCGCTAACAAAACCTTGCCATGCAAACCCTATACACAGAGATTTTTGAGGTGACTTCATTGCTAGAGTGAACTGACAACCAATCATCAATCAACATTCTTATGCTTTGGGATAACTACATGTTCAGTGGAAATGCACTTAAATGAGTGATCAGGGGTTATTAACCTATGACAGAAGCTCTTAGGAATTGGAATCCAGGACAGAATAAAGAAAGCAATGATCAGCTTTTGACTGAACTTCCCACTGAAGTTTTCAGTCTTGCTTATATACACAGAGTTCATAGATTTGAATGGAATCCATAAAGTTTGTGAATGTAAATTCCACAGATAATCCCACAGCCCTGTTGCATAATTATGCGTGTTTCCATAATCATTCCAAGCTTTTATAAACCCATTGCATTTTATCCTCATTTGCATTGAAAAAAGTGTGGCGTTTTTTAAAGGAAGCACGGAATCTTTTTACATGATTAGCTAAAATCCATCCTTAAGAGAAACATTATTGCCATTACTCTGTAAATCCTGGAATTACTATTACATTTGTTGTAAAAGGCCCACCTTACTTTAAGAACCTGGCATTAGGACAATGTCTTTTCCGTTACAGTGGCAAGTACATATAAAACACAAATCCCACTTGAGAGTGTAAGCTGTTTGAAGGGTTTTAGTGTCAGCCGCTCATTTCTAGGAGGCTGGATTAAGAATTTGAAAAGGTGTTTATACTAGAGCACTATAGCTTGTACATTAATGTGTATCTGCCTGTCAGGAATACAAAGTGTATTGGAAGGCCAACATTTTATATTGCATATAACAACCACATAGGTTTCTTCTTACACTGAGACATTGATGTTTACTACTTTCAGCAGGCATTTTTCCTGAACAAATCCCACTGGATTAATTCCTCTCTTCAGAAGAGCAATACATCAGAATTATGTTATCCTACACAGAAGAGAAAAAAAAGCTGCCTTTAGCTATTTTTCAAATCTATATTTCTGGATGATGTTTTTCTGGACTTGCCTGTCCTCTTACTCTCATGTTTGTGGATCAGGACTATCTCAGAAATCGATGATACTACAAGCACTCTAAATGCGGTGTAAGAAAACCTTCAAGGCCTGTGTGTTTATACATATGTGGTACTGAGAACTTCTGAATACTTAGTTCTTAATTCATAAAACTCCAGTCACTAGCCATTGACTTTTAAGATTTATTGGTATTTCTGTAGAACTTATTTAATACAGATTTGATCAGTCTGTGCTTTTTAAATTGAACAATTCACACTTGACAAAGACATAAAGATCTACTTTGTTTTACGTAACTGGACGAAAATATTCTTCTTTTGCTCAAACTTGTTCAGAGGTGCTGCAACAATAAGGTCATAAACGTGGATCTGGTGAGGGGGCAACTTTAACTTAACCTGTAATATTGTCCCAGAGCTAAGGGGTTTGTGATTATTAGTTTTGAGTTTATTAACAAACCTGTGTTGGAGAACTGACTTCTTTAGTGTTCAGAGATCTGAGTCTTTGTGATCTGTAACAATGAAGCAAATAACAGGCTTTTTCTCCCAGTGGCCAAGTACCAATGATACAGACAAAGGATGAACTTACCCTATAGTCATTTACAGTTCTTACATTTTCAAGGTTATTTTTCAAGCCAAAAAAACCACTAAATACTTTTTAATAAAAATAACTCTCTCCTTTGTTTAGGAGTTATTTGTGTCTATAAATCATGTGTGGGTGCAAATGGATGTTTATCTTGCAGGTGCTATTTTTTTGCATTGGAAATACCAATATGATCATCTTTAACACCCAACATTTGATAGAAAGTTTAATACATGTGACTTAGTGGCACCAGACTTTATAACATGCTTTGTCTTAATATTAAATATTGAATACCCACAGTTGGCTTTTAGTCAAAGGCTGGAAAAATATGCATTTATTGCTTTGGTTTTTAATTTCTAGATTTAAAAGTTGATGTAATGGTAATTAGAAGTCAAGAATAAAGTAAAAGCTGATCAAATTATCCTTCATTTAATGACTTGCTCTCCAATGTTGATGAACAATATGATAGTTTGCTTGAACCACCTTTAAAACTATACTGCTGAGGAAAATTGAAATAACACTTTTAAATAATGTAAACACTGCATAAACTGTAATTAACCCAATGAAAGCATTATATGATTACCACATTCTCTTGAGACACTTTTGAGGAAATCCTAATAGTAAAGGAATATTTCAGAGGAAGGAATGTTTCCAGTATCATTTGCTTAAAAATTATGAAAGTGCCATGGGAATATTGATGCTTACAGGCAAATTGGACAGCTCAATTACTATGACACAAACGTACTTCATAAATTCTTGCCCCAGGAAACTCAAAACAGATCTATCCCTTATTAAAAAAATGTACCAAGCTACTCTTTGATCACACTTAATGTGTATAAAATGCATTAATACAGAGAAAATTTTTAAATGCCTGGTGAGCTGGACTCAGCAAAATTTTTGCCCCACTGTCTTCCTTACAGATGTGATACAAAGGTAGATGGGATCTTCGGTCAATACTTACAATGCTTTGTTGCTTTCCTTCAGCAGTAAAGAGGTCAAAATACCGAATTCCCTGTTTTTCACTCTTTTCTGTCCTCCTTTGTCAACCGTAAGTCTTAGCTAGATGTAGTGTCCACTAATAGAGGCAAAAGATGCTGTGGTAGGGATATTCTGCTGCTGCTGTTTGTTAGCTTTCTCATTTCACTGCAAACCTTGCCTGTCTTTTGGCTTTGGTCACCTTTTGTTCATGTCATTCATAAGCGAGTGACTTACCAAAAATGCCACCTGAATTTTTAATGCTTTGCCTTCAGGCAGTAAGATTGAGTGATCTGACAAAAGTATGCTTTTCATTGCAACTTTCAGACATCAGAGTTTGCCATTGTCACCTCTTTGTTAGCCCTATTATTAAAAATTAAATAACATTTAATTCTTTATATGTTCTGTTCAGATGTGGCTCAAAGACTTAGCTCTTAAAAGCCCTTTTCTATTTATACATGCCTGTAAATCTCCTCTTAACCAACTCATCTGTCATTTTCTAATTAGCTTTGATAAAGTTTAAATTCTTCTATAAGGAGCTGATCCTTATCTTAATGAGTTGTCATACTGTCATGCTAATGAAGGTTGGGTGGTTTCCTATCTAGCTTCTTTGTCATTAAAGGTGGACGCAGTATTTTTGTCCCAGAAACAGAAAATTCTACTATTGAAGCAGCAGGTAAACGGGAAAATTTACAAAGATTTTCTTCCACAAGATCAGGTTAGAGCAAACAAGATAGCATTTTTCGGTTTTATAAAAGACAGTTTTTGATCTTGAGCCACGTATATTACACAGATGTCTGCGGAAGAGTGAAAGAACATTATGAAAAATTACTTTGCTGTTTACTTTAGAACAAAGAGCTTTCTGTTATTTTTCAGCTAAGAAAGTGCCAAATACAGCAACCACATATAAAAATTAAGTAACACAATCTCTTAACTGGTGATTGGGCTTGGAGTTGTAGGTTTAAAGTTGATTTTCAAAAGGATTTGGAAGTATTTATATAATTGCATGTTTTTATAACAAGAAGCATGTTATCTACACACTCTTCAAAAAACAGGACTAGCAGTGTGAATGGAGGAAAACAGTATAGAAAGCATCAGACACAATACAAGTACAGCCCTCTTCTGAAAAAATTAAACTTTATTTATTGTCTTAACTTTATTTATATTGGTATTCCTTAATAAAATTTCACTGATAGATTCTACATTTGTGTTGAAAACTTGAGCATGTGAGACAATTGCAAATAAGAAATTAGAAAGCTGATGATGCTTTTACTGTATCTATGGACAAATGATCTATTCCAGTACTCTTGCAGTGCTGTGCAGTAGTAGAGAGCAGGTTTCTCTTGTCCTCAAAACTCATATTGAATCCTCTGTACGAGTAATTCTGTTTCACATCTAGTAATGCTAAATCTCATTAGAAATCAAGTGGAATTGAATGCTTGACTTTTTTATTTATATGTTGATCCAAATTAATTTCTGATGCAGGTGCCTTGATTTCAGTGCTTTTAAATAAGTTATGCTTTCTTGCTCAGTGAAAACATTGGCATTGCACCAGAATGCAGGATTTTTTAGAGAGCTTTGCTGTCTTATGGGATAAAGTGTCTTTTTGTCTCCCATTTGGCCAAGACAAGGCTGCTTTTGGTAACCAAGTTGTCTACTGCATTGGTTGTGTAGATTAACTCAGCATAGTTCCAAGCAAAAATTTTTTTCCAGTATAATTTTGGTCACTGCTGAGATTTCATGGCACAGTAGGACATGGTTGATAATAAATTTCTTAAAAAAAAAAAAATGGTATCAGGCATTTGCTGCTCAGAAACCTATTAACTGATATTTTCGTGACTTTCTTGTCTGCAACAAGTCTAGGCAGAGAAATATCTCACTCATGCAGTTTTGTTTAAACAGTGCAATGAGTATGCAATAGTTTAGGATAAGAGGTAAAGACTAACTCACATAGGGAAACTTGGAGGCAACATATGATTGACATGTAGAAATAGAAATAAAGACAGAACTGATCACTTCTTCCAAATGGTCATTCTTGTTTGAATTAAAACAATGTATTTAAATGTAGTAAAGGAAATTTCTTTATAATTTATGTTCATTTATAAAAACTGCTAAGCATAAATGTGAATTTTACTCTGGATACATCTGAATGCAAATGAATGCAACATTATATCATTGCCATGATTTTAAAATATATTTCCTGGATTTGTTTTTTACAGATTTACACTGTATCAGACTGACTAAGAAAATTATTGCAGATAAAAAAATACGTCTTACTGTCAAAGAAAAAGGTTGAATCTATTGATTATAAAATGAAACTGAAAGAGAAAGTACAAATATGTAATAGGCATGCTTCTTTTTTTTTCTAGTATTGTATTCAAATTCCCCGTTGATTGCACAGTGCTGGCATAGAGGATAATTTTCAGAAAGTCAAATTAAATTCTAGAATGCAGTGAAGTTATTGTCGTCATTCAAATGATTTGCGTACATAATAGTCTAGCTATTATCAGTTCACAATATATGGGCCAATTTTAATATAACTACTCACATTTCTGAATACTCTCTTATTTTTTATGGGGTGTCCATGTCAGCAACTACAGGATTCCAAGGCAATTTCATAGTCTAGTAAATATTTGTAACCATGGCAGAGATGAAAATATGATTGAATATAATTTGGTTATTACATGAGCTTTTTTAGGGATAACCCTTTCAGTCTTATCCACAGTAGTTATCTCCAGTATCCTCTTTTCTTGATGAACATGATTCAGAAAACCTTGTTTCCTGTATTTGCAAGCTGGAATAAAGTTAAATCTTAATGCAGGAAAATTACAAATAATTAAAATCTTACTGACCTCACAAGGAATGTAACTAACCATTTCATTTTTAATCTCTGTGTGTGGTGTGAAGCACTAAATACTGTTGTTAAGGGGAAAAGTATCAGCTTAAAGGCATTAATTGTCATGTTTCTCATTCCTTGCTCTTTTGTTTCTTTTAAAATTTTTGATGCTTTATGTAGTGGAGTGACAGAGCACTGGTTGTCTGCTGTACTACTGTAGCACATGTTTTCTGCACTCAACCATGAATGCAGTTTCCTTCTGAAATGCTCTAAATTTGCTCAGTCAAGGTGCGTACTTTACCAAAGCAAAGTTGAGCAAATCTTACAGAATAATGACAGTATCAGTACAAAGTCGTATTCTGTCCAGTAAACTTGACTGCCAACCTGGAATACACTTGAAAACACTTTGAAATATCTGATAGTTATATTTATGGAGTATCTCTTAGGATGCTGTGAAAAATATAGTGTCATCCTACATTTCTGAGAGATCCTTATTATGTGGAAGAACACGTATCACATATAACTTCAAGAAAGAAATACTTTGCCAAAATCAGCTACAAAGATTCAGAGTTTTTTAAATTGAAGATAAAGCAGAACAATAACAGTTAAAGATTTCAGAATTCAGATGACTATATTAAAGCTTTTAAAGGGACATCTATTAGAAGATGTGTTTCTGGTAAGTCTAGGAAACATTCTGTGAATGAGTAAAAATCAAAATGGCACTGAAATTGAACAAGAAACAATAGCAACAGATTATTTTTCTTTTAATCTCTTCAGTTGACAGTGACTAAAATAATGAAGGGAAACAGCTGCTGGAGTGTAAAATTTATGATTGCCAATGACAGAAAGGTTAACTTAAATTTGAAAATAAACGAGATATACTTGGATGCTAAATTCAGGGTGATTTTTTTTCCTGTTTACATATTTTATTTTAAAAGTTGCTTATAGTTCAGTTTATTCACACCCACATAGTGTCACATAGATACTTTTGCTAGATTGGTAAAAGATGCTTTGGTTGGCTTAAGCAAATTAGCCCTGCTGAGCAGAACTGTGCTACTTCTACCTAGCCTCCTTGACATTAGTTCAAGTGTGTCACTAAAACCAGTAGCCTTTTGCAATACTCTTTGTTTTTCTAGGAACAATGTCTGTACAAAAGACTTTTCAAGAATATATACTCAGAAATTTACTAATGAGAATAACTCTTTAAGCGAATGACACCCTACACAATGGTTTGAGAATCACAAGACA
This sequence comes from Phaethon lepturus, assembly GCF_000687285.1. Lineage (NCBI taxonomy): Eukaryota > Metazoa > Chordata > Aves > Phaethontiformes > Phaethontidae > Phaethon > Phaethon lepturus. Next base: position 8,033 of record NW_010515834.1, read on the forward strand.
TAGCATATCTAAAGCAAAGTTTGTGGAAAACTCATGAGCTCAGCTTGTTTTATCATTTTTGACATCTACAGTAGATTCATATTTCTAATAGATAGGTTAATCTTTGGTGAGTATATTGGGAGTGCATGACAAGGTTTTGATAGTGGTGGGGATTGCAGTGGCTATAGCCTTTTGACAGCTTATAGCGACCTTGGATGAAACACTGGATGTGTTAAAATCAATGACAACCACCCATGTTCCCAGATTTAACCACTAGGGTCATCTGAGTTACTAATTCTGACACACTCAATGCTCTAAGTGCATCAAGATGCATCTGCTTGAGGGTGTCACCCTGTAGGCGTGTAACCAAGACCTGAAACAGAATGAAACAAGGCCAAACCTTTAATCAACCCGGCAAAGGGAAGCAAGTTCCTACTTTGTTTCTTGCAACAATAAGGAAGGCTACAAAAAACCTTATCCAAGAAATTCACTAATTCTAAGCCTGCCCAAATAACCATGGAAGTTTAAATAGTAATGGATTTTACAATATTGTAATACATCAGTAATATGTGTAAATTAAAATGACATGTCTTTCTTTGCTTCACATTTTGTGTGACAGGAAATATTCAGGTTTTCCAGTCCCATGTATTTTTACAAATAAGGAATGCAAGTGTACTTTCACCTCAGTGTGAATTAAAGGCTGTCCCACTGAAATGTGTGAAAACCAGTGTATATCAAGTGGGAATTTGTTTTGAATAACAGCAAGGAAACCTTTCCAAGAGTCTGTTCACTTGCAGGTGATATGGAGCAGTAGATTATTTTAATCATATTACTTTTTTATAGGCAGTAAAGCACAGGGGAAACTTTGCTATCCATTCCCTGCAGTTGTTCCTGAGCTTCAGCAACCAATCATTTTTTAATAAATTGATATTGAAGAATTTTGCTTTTAACAAATATACAGTGAGTTGGAAATATTAACTGCATTGCCACTGTTTAAGCTAAGCCTATTAGAAAAGCAAGTTTTCTCTTTGATGAACCTTCTGTTCCTATAAGTATATTGGGAATTGTTCTGTGTGGAATTTTGTGATGTTAACTACTTTTGATTCAGACGTTTTGCTATATTGTTGGGCTTATTTCAGAACATCACATTTGCCTTTGGGTGTCAATTTATTTGTGCCTAAGAATATCAAGAAGTCCCGGTCACTTAGTTCTGTGTTGAAAGAGGGCCAGACAGTGGCTATGACTATATATATATTTTGCTGTTATAATAATGTCTTTTTTCTAAACAGATACGTGCTTATTCTTCCCTTTCCCAAATAGGATAAAAGCTGTGTCACTGCAATTCCAAATGTAAAATCATGCAGTCTGTTTCAATCTGAGCTAAATTAATGGGGATCTGGTGCTATACTATCCATGCATTCTTAGTCCTTGACCTTCTTGGAGTTTAGGCAAACTGAGTATATCCAAGACTGTATTCAAGAGTATGAGAAATTAAGATCCCCGCTATCAGCTCTGCCTCCACCAGTTTTCCCTCCATTATTCTCTTAGGAAATAGCTAAACTTTTCTGTGAAGGCTATTTCTGACAAATATCTTTTCCATTTAAACTGCATTTTTAATAAGAATATCAGTTTACATCCTTGATATTCATGACTGAAAATGAGCAGCAGACAAGAATAGCATTATCAAAATTTAATTTTTCATTGCGTGTGACCACATTAATCTCTATTTTACAGTAACTTTAATTAATGGAAAATAGGTTTAAAAAAAAGTATTTCTATAATCCTTTGATGATTTAGGGACATATTTTAACTTCTGAGTAGTTTTTACTCAGTGAAGGTCAGCTGTTCCGGAATGAAGCAGGCAAGTTGCACGTATGAATTTTTGAAAGAATGTACACAAGCAAAATCCTGTGTTCCCTTACAATGTTACTTCTAACTTCATCTGCTGCCGATATGTTGCTTTAACTGCGTACAAGCATTGACTTTCTCACATCTGACCTTAGGTTGTCTTTATTGATTTCCTTTTGACTTGTCTGCTTAGTTAACTGTCACTCACTGCTGAAGAGAGATGTGTTTTTAAAAGCTTCTTTTACTCTTTAAAATAGTTACAACAGTAAATAAGTTATCACACTGCAGGTTAAAAAAAATACCAAAAGTCTTCAACAGGGGTTAGTACTGTCTAAAGCTCCATTAGCTCACAGAAATGTTATTTTTTTGATAGAGCTAAGACTTGCCATTGACAAATAAAGCTTTCAGGGAGCTTTTAGTGTCCCTTCTAACATCAAGAACAGTTAAATTAAAATCATTTGCTAGCACATCTGAACATGCAATTTAGCAAAACAAAGTACATTTTTAGAATAGATTATTTTTAGGTAAAATGCTTAGGTTTTTTGCTACTAGTATTAATGGCTGCCTAAGGTTCAGAACAATGAGGAACCAGGATAAGTGCATTAAAATTAAGTATAAGTCCGGTTTTTGTTATGTAAATATTTAGTCTTGGTTCATCACATATAACTCTTCTTTGGCACTTTCTTTCAATGAGACAAAATGGCTGAAAAGTGTTAGAAATGTATTTTGGTTTATTATTAGAATGAATTTTGCTGAGAAAATTCCACTAAATATAACCTTATGTCTGTCAGGACAGTTATAGAAATCTTAGGCTCACCTGATAGGAATTTATGTTCCAACAAGTATAAAGACTCATACTTTACTACCAGTTACTACTGATAAAAAATACAGTGATTTTTGTCATTACACATGAATTCTATCCCTCATAAAACCACAACATTTCCTAAAGAGTGTAAAGATTATAAACTGCATTTAGATACTGTTTTCTTGTGCAAGTTGCTTTCAAGATGGAGAAAGAAATTAGAAGCATCATGTAACAACACTGACTTGTATGATACATGCCAACTTTTTCTGTTGCAAATGGTTCAGGGAGTAAATACACTGCTTGATGTAGTGCTGACTGAGTATGTCTCTTTGGTCTTTGAATGGCTTTTGCTAACAACCACTTCTGCTGAATTTAGAAAGGGAAAACTCCCAAGAGTTCTGTTATGAACAGTAATGTAGAATAATTTCTGTCTTAAGATATCCTAAAAGAAGCAAATAAAACCCACAGGATTTTTATTTTGTAAAATCTAGCTAGGTAATTTAATTTAATCTGTAAAATCAATCTAATTTGTAAAATTCAAATAGATTTGAAACTGCAATTTTCTAATATAGTCAACTTCAGGACAAAATGTATATCCCTATATATTCACAAGCATATACTTAGGCAGTTGTTATAGCTCAAGAGATCCTGAATTAATTTTTATCATTCATTGATATTGTACTGGAAGGAAACACACAATATTTACACAACATTTTATTTAGCCCCTTTGTCAGCCCTTTAAAAAAATGAAATAAAAATATTTATTTCTGTCCAAGTAGCTAGTGTTATCTAAACCATTTTATAAAACTGTCTTTAGGCAGAAAACCATCAAATGAAATACAACAAAGACAAAACATTTTATCTCTTACTGAGTATATCTCCCAGAATAAAAATGACTAAAACTTGATCAGAAGATGAGAATTTCTCTCTTTTTATGCTTATCAGAAGAAAATGCCTACCCTCTTAAAACAGAAATGGCTGAACAACTAATTATGTGGGCTTTCCAAAATGGAAACATGTTTCTGATAGAGTAGTTCGGATCCAAGAGTATTTAGGTACATAGCTCACTGAGTTATGAGGAGCCTGTTAAGTAATTATTCACTATTCTAGATGCCCAACACCTTCAACAGCCTGCAAATGAAGAATCATTCTTGCAATTTTTCCCTTGTGATGGCAGAGAGACCCTTTGTTACGGGGAAGAGAAGCCCATCAAAAAGGAGAAGTCTGTAGAAGAGGTACATTATTCCCATATTTTATTATTCCCCTTATATGTTGTTGTCGTTTAACCCCAGCTGGCAGCTAAGCATGACACAGCTGCTCACTCACTCCTCCCCACAGTGGGATGGGGAGTAGAATCGGAAAAAAAGGTAAAACTGTAAAACTCATGGGTTGAGATAAAGACAGTTTAATAGGTCAGCTAGCGAAGAGATAATAATAATGATAACAGCAACAACAATGATGCCCAGCCAGTTCCCGAGCCAGGTTGCCCTCAGCCAACTCCCCGCAGTTTATATATGGAGCATGACATCATATGGTATGGAATACCCTTTGGCCAGTTAGGGTCAGCTGTCCTGGCTGTGCCCCCTCCCAGCTTCCCATTGGCAGGGCATGAGAAGCCAAAAAGTCCTTGACTAGTGTAAACACTACTTAGCAACAACGAAAACATCAGTGTGTTATCAACATTACTCTCATCCTAAATCCAAAACACATCACTATACCCGCTACTAGGGAGAAAATTAACTTTATCACAACTGAAACCAGGACGTATTTCTATATTTTTTCCAAATATGTCTTGGTTCAGTAGATTTTATTCTGATGCTGACCATATGACATTTGCATGATCTGAAATTTTTGTTTAGTTCAACAAACATTTAGGGTATCTTTTGGGACACACTTGTATTTTATTGGTGCTGAAGGAACTTACACATCTACTTGAAGTATTGTACAGCTGAATGGAATCAAGCATATATGTAAAGTTAAATATGTACTTCTGTGATAGCTAGGTAGTGTGTGCATAAATAATACAAATCAATCTATATCACTTTGTTCCAGATTTTCTTCTTTCAGTACCTCAGATTCTAGCTGGTTCTTAATTGTCTGGGAAAATTATGTAATTACTATTTTTCAAAGATGTATATGTATATGTCTTTTAAAGATAACATGTAACTATTATCTTTCAAATATATTTTTCAGTATTTTTCTTTTAAAGCAATATGCCTTTTTTCTTTATCCTTCTTTTTATTAATGAAACATATCATTATATAGACATTGCTATTTTTACATACAGAATTGCAAGCTGGTGTGTTTTGATTTTTAAGATCCATGTTAATGTTTTCTATGCATTTTGGGGTGTTATTTCATATGTCATTTAAATATATATTTTAAAGTCATGAGAAAATATGTTTATGAAGCTTCCAGTGCAATAGAGCTAGAACTTTTAATCCATACCACACTGGAATTAATAAATAATATTACAGCTATTTTTACATACTATCCAGTATTAGGCACCTGATTTTGCCAGCTATATAAGGTGACCAAAACAGCAAGATAGAAAAACAGCACCAATAGAACAGATTATATTAATTAATTTAAAAAAAAAAAAAGCAAAACAGCAAGCTTGAACTTCTGATATGAAATTAATTCCTAGTTCAAAATTCTTATTTCAGAACTTAAAATTAAATTCTTTCACAAGACCACAGAAATAAAAATATTTGAAACAATAAATACATGAAACAATATGTATGTTTATTGTGTATACAGTTACAGGTATTCTGCTACTCAATATCACACAAAACACCCTAGTAAGGCACAAAAAAATTGATATTCTCACTAGTGTGGTTCTGCAGGCAGTTCAGCCCATGTAAAGCAAACCTACCTACAGAAAAAATGTCTTTCCTAGGAGCATGCCAGTATGTTTTTGAGCCTCAGCATCTACAAATGTCTTGAAAAAAGAGGCAGAACGTACCCTGACCAATCAAGACAAGGGTCTGGAAGAACAGTGAATTTTGTAATGAACAGATACAGAGCCATCCAGAGTGTATAAATAAACACATCACATCCAGGGATGTAGTCAAGACAATAGAGATCATTAGAACAGCAGTCTTCTGGGTGCTGTCTGCTTTTGGTAAAAATTCTGAGACTGAGAGAAATGGCTACACTACTTGCGCAACGCCAACAGAATTATCCTCTGTGAAGGAAAATGTGAGTAATTTAACCGATGGGAATTATCAGTGTGCAAGCAAGCAAGATATCTTAGCACCACCTTTTCTCAGTTCTAAATTTCTTATTTTACAGTACTGGCCAGCTATTACCTCTAGCTGGGATCCATCTTTCTTCAACCCTGTTTTCAACTTATGTGCTTAAATGACCCTTCACATGAAAGATGGCTTCTGCATTTCTGTAGTGAATAAAGATCTCATACAATATTATTGTGGGAAGACATGACTGTGACAGTTCCAGGGATTACTCGAGTATCTATTTGACAGATTTCAAAACCTTAAGCAGATTCACATCAGACAGTGGCTAATTTCAGGGCTGTAGGGGATACACATTTTTGTCTTCCAGGTGTAAGACACCTAGGTCTATTTCTGCCTCTGTCTTTAGGTGCGTTGGTTCCACCATACAGTATGCCATTTCTGGACAGAGCTTCCCTGTTGTCCTCTTTGGAAATTACATTGTATCTTGCATTGTCATCAAGTTCTTTAGGGTGTGCTTTATAGATTTTTCACCATAAGAAATATGACTTAACAGAGAGCTTAATTTTTCAAGATTTCATTTATTAGCTCAGAGTGAATAACACTGAGCTGGGTAAATGCAGAAGACACAAAAATAAGAACCTCACCCTGGTATATGTGCTTAATTTTAGTAGCAGTTGTCTATAAATAGCATTTCAGTAACTCTAATTCATAAAGATGTTGTTTATAGGAAAAAGCTGATGGGGTAGAAGAATCTGTGGAGATTTATTTTGGTAAATATTGATTCATGTAAAGATAGAATTACAATATAACCTGATTTGTAAGTGGAAATAAACTAAAAATAGTAAATGTAAAAGAAAGGTATATTCATACAATTGTCCTTTTCTGTCTTCTTAAAAAAACCCAGCTCTATTTATACGGTGACCTCCCTTTCCCCTATCTGCTCTGGAGCTTATTTTCTGTTTCCTTTGAAGTTTATGGAAATATTCCCATTGGGCTAAAATAATTTTTACTATCTAAAGAATACTCTATACCAAATTAAGCATTTGCTTGACTAGATCTCTCCTTAAAATTGCAGGGTAACTTCTGTGAAATAAACACGTGTAAAATGCCATGTGATTATTGATCTAGAGAACTCTGTAGAATTCCCTTGTTTTCCTTTAGGAAAAATATGATAGAACTACGTATTCTATGTAAATATGTCCATTTCAGAATCTCACGAAATTCCATCACCATCTTGCAGAAAGTGCAGTGGGACTGTAGCTTTCATTTTGATGCTTGTATATACTACTGACACAAATACTCTTTTGTTTTACTTCCTCTCTGAGAGGTTAAATTCTTGTTTTGTGCATGCACTGTAATACAGGACTACATTGGCTTTTTCCACTATTGTACAGAGAGAGAAGAAATCTGCAAATGTCTTGTATCTAACAGAGTATTTTCCTGATCTAGTGTGTTGACTCAAATCTGATGGTTGGTAAACTGGTGGAATGGCTGCATCATTCTTATCTGTCTGTATAGGAAGAAAAATTTAGAATGGCTTCTGCATCCTACCTGTATTTGGACTGCAAATTAACACAGTTCTAATCTACACTTACTTATTTTATAAAGCCTGTTCAAATCTTTTGAAATTATTGAAAGGACTCCTATTAACTGCCATAGACTTTCACTGAGGACTACTGCAGTGAGAGAGGGATTTTATTTCAAACAAAAGTCGACCAATGAAAGTGCAAGCAAAATTTTCTTATTTCAATATGATGCACAGGAATGTCATTAGAGTGCTATACAGCATTTTTAATTCTACAGCACTGTTGTTGAAGCTAATTTCACCCAATAGTATAGTAGCAGTAGTAATCCTTCACTATGCCCATGTCCTGTGTTTTCTTTCACTTGCTTCTCAGTGATAGTCCTCACAACTCATCTTGGCATGTGGACCATTACATAGAAATCTATGCAGAACTTTTCACATGTGAATATATTTTTTAACTTCTTTACTAACCTTGTCTACTAAAATATTCCAAGACTGCAGGTAGATGTTATTTGCAGCAGTCAGTCTGCCCAGAACTCTTTTTACTACCAAAAGATGAGCAAATCTCATTAATGGGCATTTTATCATACTCATTCAACAGCGAGCAGAGCTCCTTCATAGCATTGTAACATAAAGCAGAACAAAACAGGATCCAAAATCTCACCCATCATCACTGAACGTTATTTAAGAATTAGCATTAGATGCTGTGATTTTGAAAGTCCAGGTTTAAAGATTAATGAATGTATGTATTATTCACTGGGGGGTGGGGAGGTGGGGCTGGGGTGGGGTTTTTTGTTTGTTTTTTTTTTTTACCATGGCATACTGAAATTAAGATATTCCTTAATTCTAGCTTCTCGATATAAATTAAAGGAAGTATTTCAGGGCAGTGGACAATTTCATTCTATTACCATTAATATTATTTATATTACTTTTGAACATAGATGTAAAATCAGGATGGAGTACTTTATTATCTTATACCTGGACTAAAGCCATAACCAGAGGACAGGCACAGAGAAATTGCAACTGAATGTTAATGAATATTAAAACTTTTTTTCCCTTAACCTGTGTACAGTAAGATGATTATTCTAAGTGAAGTAAATACTAGCCATAGCTCATTATTTGCATGATCATGCACAACAGAATAAACTGTGAAATGTTGTTTAGTTTCCCGTTTTTGGTTCTCCATGTTTGCTTGCACAGATCTAGAAAGAGGAGTGAGCGATAATAAAAACTCTCCATTTCCACACTGTGACATCGTGACCAAGATATATGTTGTTTTGGGAGTGGTAATAAATACCGTAAATAAATAAAGGAAATATATACTTTTATTTTCATTTGAAGCACACATCAGCTAACTTTCTTGTTATACTGTCTTACTTCTTGTTGCCTACAGTGTCTTAACATTGTTTTCTTCATTTGGACATAGTTTGACAAACACTAATCTTTTTAATTAGATTTTTCCCGTATCCCGGTAGGTTCTTAAGATTGGACCTTACATGGGAGCCTACTGTGTGGAATTTACTCACGGTCATGCTGCAATTTGATATAAATTACTTCATGTTGTGTATTGTACCCTCTCTAGCATGATACCAGACATAATCCTCTGTAAAAAACAATAGCATGAAGTTCTTGAAATGCCTCTTTCTCCATACATTCATGTTTACGCTGCAGATATCTGTATTATGCAGATATCATGCATATAAAACCTTATCTTGCACTCACTGAATTCAGCGGGAATCTTATAATGTTCTCACTGCAGACTGCATTCTTTGGTTGGGTATGGTGTAGATAAGAGTCCTTGCTCTTATTGCTGATATCATATCTAAATTAATTTAGACTAAAATTATTTAAGTATATAGTATTATGGGAATTGTGATTTCTGAATATATTTCCATTAGTCCTATCACTCTACACGTTGAAGGTCCTACAGAAATTGATGGATATATCTAGCCCAGGGGTGCAGTACGTGATACAGAGATCCCTGAATCTGTGTTCTTATAAACATAAAATACAGAAATATTGGTAATACAAACAAAAATATGTTTGTACGAGTATAGTCAAATTAACCTAGTGAGATACCTTAGCTAATTAAGACTCTGGTAATGCATTTGTATCGCTAGTTTGCTTCCAGTTCAATGGAATGATATAGATAGGCTTGCTGAATGTCTCATTGAAAGCAAGAAATCTAGACTGATCTTGCATCCTAGCTATGGCATTTGAAAGCTTCACCATTGTTGATTATCTACTATCCCTTTATTCTAAGAGATGAGGAAGTATTATTATTTCTATTTCAGACATGTGATTGAGTAAGATATAGAAAACATCATTCTTGTACAGTCATGTAAATGATCAGTGACGGGACAGAAAATTGAAAATGGGTTTCAAATTTATTATCAAACCATCCATTTTTTCTAAAAATATTTTCATTGTATCAGCTAATCTGAAAAGACTCTGTCCTGAAATGTGGTTTGCCTTTGAAATTACAGACACATCTAATTTCAACTTTTATTAATCACGTGAATATGACTGGAATGCAGGGAAACACGAATCTTATCATGTAATGGATAAAAGGGATATGCAAAGAGCCATTAAATTTAGATTGGTTACAAAGATCTGGAAACAAACTGACTTTCTGAAAGAAAACATACACAACATCAGCTCCTATTAAATCACAGGTCAATGAAAAGCTGAATTCATCGCAACGTCAGTGCTAACTTGAATTCTTTTTTTCGTGTTCAGAAAGAACTGTTGGGTGTGTTTTTACTAAAAGCATGAAAACAGCCATTATTGTCTCTCAGAAAAGGAAGTAGGGAGAGGTCTGTGATCCCATTCCCTCTGTTACACCGATTAACAAATGAATAACCTTAGCTAGACTCAGGGAGCTGGAAAATAATATAAATGATAGTCTTAGAAACAATGCTTCTTCCTAGCACACTAGATATGCACATATATGGATTTACTATAGTCTTCGTGTACGGATTCTCACTAATGTTGCCCTGAAGATGCAATATCCTGTAGTAATCAGAATTCCTGGAATAATATAACACTTATGTGAAAATCACATAATTTTAATGCCTATCTAGAAATCTTTCTCATTTTGTTCTTTTTAAGATGAGAAAAGGATATCAGCATCGTAATTAAATCATATCTATTCCTTTGAACAATATTCTCATGTTGAAAGTCCCATTTAAATCATTGCTCCAAGTTCATGGCTTCTCAATGAGAACAGTTTGAAGGCAAAGTGTGTAGCTCATACAAATTAGCTTTTGGGAGAAAGACCTAATTTGGAGTAAAATTCCCTCTTAGCTGTTCACAAGTTCTTACTGGAGTCCTTATGTTTCACTAACAGAGATCTAGTGACAAACAGGAGTTGTTCAGTGTTGTGAGAAACGTGAAGCATTGTGCAACAGCATCATTATTCTTGTCTTTGTGCAAAATTATTATCTTCTGGCTATTTGTCTGCATGAAGAAATGTCTGTCAGTATATGTATATTAACTAAAGAAAAAAGATGCCATCTGTAAATGACATTTTGAACTAATTACTACTACTGTACATAACTTTGAGTTAAATTTCTGTTTTATTTTCATAGGCTTGTATTATGACTTATTAAGACTGGACTATACCTAGTCCAGATGAATCCATGCACAAACATATGTATTTTTCTAAATTTGATAATGGAATAGCTTATTATAAGTAAAATTCTGGCTTTAGTTTAAGCTAATGGAACACAAGTTACTGCTTTACACAAACATATGTATTTTTCTAAATTTGTTAATGGAATAGCTTATTATAAGTGAAATTCTGGCTTTCGTTTAAGCTAATGGAACACAAGTTACTGCTTTCAATAGGTCTAGAATATTATTATGTAATGTTTAAGGTTATAATTACTATATGTACACCTTAAGCTAATGGAACACAAGTTACTGCTTTCAATAGGTCTAGAATTTTATTATATATGTTTAAGGTTATAATTACTATATGTACACCCAGTATGGAAGTTTGTGAACACATTTTAATGGCTTTTACAGGAGAGTTAGTGCCATTTCTACCATTTTACAGATTAGGAAACAGAAAGAAAGTAACATGTCAAGGTGCAGCCAGCAGAAATAAAAAATAGTACGAAGTCCCATATCATCACGTCTTCACTGGCTACATCAGTATGCTAAACCTTTCTGCACTTTGTTTAACAAAAAGTGGGGAAATATTTTGCAAAAATAAATGTCTGAGTCTCTCTCAGCTTGGGTTATTTTGAAACTCTCTTCTTTTCCAGACATTTAGAAAACAGTAGTTGTGTGATTCCTGACATTTAGAAAACAGTAGTGTGAAACTACTTAAACATCTACAGTTAACAACTAAAGAAATGTGATTTATGGCATTAGTGTGTTTATAGTGGAACTTAGAAATATTTACCCAATTTTTAAGGTACATTTGCATTAAAATACCACAGTTAAAATGCTTTTAAGATGTATTCATAACGCTTTATTGGGGAAGTTTGTATAAGTAAGGATTTCATATTATTATTCACTGAAGATTTGGTATGACCTTTTTCCTGATAATTGTAAAGTAAGTTTTCATTTTGCCTCATGAACATAATTTCTATTAACGCAGAAGTTATTGTGTGAGGAGAATATATATTCTCCATTCTTGTTAAAAGCAAACAAACAAACAAAAAAAAAGGAAATAATACAAAAATCTGATGATCTGTGAAAGAGTGGTTTTAAGCCTTGAGTCAATAAGCCAGGTCACTAGCAGGCCTTAAGTGCCTTGATGAGCCTCACCTGGGCCCCACCCTCTGCCAGGAGCTCCATTTAAGGTTGTGCTTGGATACTTGCTTTTTCTTGAAGCTACAGTGCAGGTAGGTTTGTCTTCATTCCTGTCTCTAGCCACTGCGTTCTGGGTGGACTTCAGACCCATGTTGCAACCCCAACTCCTGCTGCTCCTGACCAGGCTGCTTGAACTGCTCCATCCCCTCGCTGTGTCCAGGGCCGTTGGTGAACTGTTGGCAGCTACCTGCGATGCCTGCGCTGCTCAGGCCCCCATGGGTTGCCAGCAGATCTTGGTTCTGACCCATCTTGTGGAGCAGCTCTGCCTTTCCCGCTTCTTGATTTGGTAAGTCTTTTCATGTGCATTTAAAAATACATTAAATAAATTATTTTGTCATGATATTAAAGTTTCATCTAGCACTTTATTAATGTTAGGACAACCAGAGCGATCAATAAATCAAAGTGATTAAAAATGTAATTACTGTGGCAGACAGACTACCACCTGGAAGATGCATAGCTTATAAGTGTTTGCAAACGGCTGTGGTTAAAAGCAGCTTCTGCTTTGGTGATTTATGTGATATAGCCATTTGTGTCCAAAATAATATTTTCCGTTCTGCATGTCTGCATTTAAAGCAAGGAAGTAACAGATTTGAAGTATAACAGCTATAGAAGTTGCTGAGTATTTGCATGTATCACATAAAAAATCTGTTAAGGAGGTATTATAAAAGAACTATTATAAAAGAACCTCTTTTTTTTTTTTCCAAACTTCTGCTGAGTGCCAAAGAATCAGGGATTATGCAATCTGAGATTCTGAGTCTGGCATAAAATACAACACAGTTGTGTTTTAGGAAAAGGTTGAGAAGATCCGTAGCATGATTTTTGACAATTGGAAAAATACCCAACACAATAACAGCAGCAAAAGTTACCTAAACTAGGTTTTTGTTTGGTTTGGTTTTTTTTTACTTAAAAGTCATGCAGTCTTTAGTGAGTTTTGGTATTTTGGGGTTTTTTTCCCTCCTCCTTAAAGACATAAGAAATACATGTTTTAATATCTCACAGACACAGGTTGAATACGAATACAGAAAAGAAATACAAGAAAAACTGTTAAAATGAAAGCTTGACTGCAAATTTTTTTATTGGTCTTTCCAAATCTTTTCTGTATCATTGCTATAAGATTAAAAATATTTCAGTAGTGGTTGTTTCGTCAGTTCTAAGCAAGCTAAAAAACTTTGTATTTGACTCATGAAATTTAACTACTTAATAACTATGCCAACAGCAGTCACTTTACATAAACAAAATTTCATAGATTATTTTAAAAGCTTTACTTCGATATGTTTATAGAAGAAGCTATTGCTTGGTGTAGTATAAAAGTCTTATTTATAGTAATGATGATGCCAAAAGCTTATTTATTGTGTCAGCTTGCCTGAATTAATTGCTAATTCTGAGTTCATTCCAGTAAAAGTGTATTTTTATTTTTCTTAAACTTCAGATGTCAGAATATAAAATGGATATAAACTTATAAATAGCTGTTGACTCTACTAGATATCTACAGCAGGATTTAATTAGGTGCAGCTGAGGCTAATTGTGAAATAAAGGATTCTGAAATATGAGATATATCATGAGGGTAGTTTATAACTCTTGCTCTGAGTAGCTAACCAAAACTGTTAACTGCTGTACAAAGCACATGTTTTTGCTTGCTTCTGTCTGTGATTTCCTAAACTATTCACTTCATATAACCTGTTACACCCAAAATCTTGTTTATGGGCAAAGGGAAACATGCATTATATATGAAGTCAAGAATTTCTTTTCTGTGTAACTGAAATTTTCACAGGGTAAAATGTATTAGTCTGAGTCTCCTTATTACAGAAAGGGAAAGAATATGTCTAGACAGGAAAAAGTCTCTCTACTAATGCATGTAAAATTGTTATACATGCATTTTGTAGCTTTGTACCAATTCTCCTAATATTATATGCATCCTTGCCCTGCCCCTCTGGGTCGCTCTGGTGTTGGTAGTGGAGGTGTTAAGAGCAATTCATCAGTATCTGGAGTCCTTCACTAAGAGGAATATTGTGTTGATGACTTTTTCTCTTTTCTCAGTCTTTATACACATATGACTTTTTATACGTTTGCTAACACACTTTTCTACCTTGCTCTTTCCTGATTGGTCTGCAGCACCATGTTATATCCGAATTTACTATATATGATGCCTTTAACATGTGTTGGATACTATTGGCTCTCTTTGTTACCCCCAAACCCCTTTTTTCCAGTTCTGCATTTCTTTTAACCATGGAAGTGAGGTTTTTTTCTAGCTGTTGTGCCTCCCATGTCAAGCCTGAGCCTCACAGTCATCCTGTGCTTGTATTCCTCTATACTTCTTGTATCCCTCAAGGCCTCTGTTATCATACCAGGCCTGTATTTCTTTATCTGACATCATAATGTTTAGGACTGAAAAAATATGGTGATGCCATAGAAAGATAGGTGTGGGGAAAAAAAAATAGTGGTAGGCACCTGCTTGATTATTGATAATTGCTGTTACAGCTACACCAGGTGAAACAAAGCTGCAGAAGGCAGGTGAAATCAAGTTCAGACAAAGCACACCTGAGAAACCTGTTAGGAGGCCGTGCAATCTCAGTATGAAGCTTACAAAGATGTCTAAGGCTTGCACCTGATAGCACTTTCTTGAGCTTCACTGGAGGTACTGGACAGTAAGACTAAATCTCACTGGAGTGTATTTATTGGATCAACAAAACAATGTTCTACTGCCAATAAATAAGACTAGGATTTGAGCCATGATTTGATATTGCATTCCCAAGTTTAATAGAAAGTTTATTTATATAGGTATTATTTTTGTGGCATATTTTCTTTCCTTTAAGGTAACATTTTGTTTTTTCAGTTAATTTACATATGGCTTTATTGTGCCTGGAGGTATATCAATGGTATTTTGTTAGCTATTAGTGATTGCTTCTCCTTCCTTTCACTAAGAATACATGTGATCGCTGCAGGGGAAAAATACAGACATATTCAGTATCAGATGATTTGGTCTGAGCTTCTAGTAAATACATTTTTTTTTTTTTTTTTTTTTTTTGCAGCCTGCCTTTTTCCACAAGGAATGTTTTGCATGTGCTAACTGGAATCTTGGGCAGAGCTCTAGCCCAGAGAAACTACAGGGCTGTCTTATAGTACAGTTTGTCCTGTCAAAGTAGCAGGTGCCGTAGTTTCTGTCAGACAGCCCCACAGAATAATCTCCCTCCTTGATCTGCCAAGGTGTCCTGATTTCTCTGGCAAACTGTAGACTGAGCACTTGGACTTTAACCTGTCATGAAATCAGAGTCCTGTCATGTTGTCATATTGATCCATTCTGCCTTCAGTCTTCCATATTTTTCTTCTTTTCTTGTCATTCCACTTCTTTTCCTGTTCTTCACTATTATGTTTTTCTTTGCCTGCCTTTTCTGCCCTGTTTTGCAACCTGAAGCAACCAAAATACGTCAGTAATTGTGGGGACATCTAATGTGTATTAAAGCTCCTAATTTTGATTTGAAAGATAGAATACCAGTTTTAAGGCTGCTGCCATGTTCTGTTTTAATATCAGTAGAGGAAACAACTGTTTTGAGACAGTCTATGTTGTGTTATTCTAAGTGAGCTTGTCATTATTTTTTGTCTATGTGCTGTCTTTTCCTCACTGCTTTTGTGGATGTAAGAACTAAAGGGTACAAGGCTATATGCTTCATGAGTTTCCTGAGAGATGACAGCCACAATGAACTCTATTATAAAGCCAGAGTGCTTTTAACCTTTTTTTAAGTGAATACAGAAGTATATTTCTGCATAAACAAGAAAATATTTATGGAGAAATAAAGCCTTGTTTCTCTGGTAGATGAAGAAATGTTTTCCCAGCCTTGTCCAGTCTTGATTTTGATTCTAGCTCTGCATACACAAAGATACCCTAATAACATGTTTTCTTCAAGTAGTTGTTGTTGAACTAGGGTTATGGTGAACTTGCTGCCAAAAGTGATTTTGAGAGAATTTTTAAAATTCAATTGTTAAGGAGAATTTGTCTGGAAAGAGTTATAACACTTTCAATTTTTTTTGAATAATCTCTCTTAACATTAAAGAAACCTGCAGAAAGAATCTAAATTATAATGCATGTAAAAACATAAGAATAATCTTTTTTAAATTAAAAATTCTCTTAGCCTGTTGATCTTTCGTAGGCAGGTGCTAACAATGTAAAAATGAGGATAGGATACGCTGACTCTTCTCAAATATGTTCTTGGTCTCTAAAGACTGTAGATAGCAGATTTTCTCATTTTTATTTTTATGTCATGTCTGGATGGATTACACTTCAGCGTTTGCCTGAAAAGCTTTTTGAACCCATGTCAGCTTTCAGCATCCATAGCCTTCTGGTTTTGTTCTTGTGCTGGGAGGGTAGGAAGGGAACAAATAATTTACTATCGTTTCCAAGACAATTTTGATTTATTTATAAATCTGTGTCATGCTCTTCTGTCAGTCTTTTCTCAGGCTAAAATGTCCTATTTTGTTTCATTTTTTTCATTGCATGGTGGTAATTTCCTATCACTGATCATCCATGTCATTCTTCTTTATAGTGTGTTCATTTTCAATATTTGTTTTTCATGAGAGAATCAGAGCTGCCACAGCAGGTAGAACGAAAGTGCTGCATGGGTTTGTATGACATTATTTCATCTTCTCCTTTGTGCTCTGTTTCTTTGTAAATAGTGTCAGTGAATAGTGTTTGGTTTACTTTTTTACCATTATTGGGATTACAGAGCTCTACTGAAAAACAAAGTTTTCTAATTCATGAGTTTCATTTGTGAGTGGTAATGTTCAGGCTTCATTGTGTAGATTAAATCACAGTTATCTTTTTTCCTATGTGCCTTACCTTACAAATATTCAAATACATTCAATTTTTACTTCTGTTTTTTATCACCAAATCACTTGTTATTGTGAAGACCCTAGTGATTTCTACCAGGTCATTAGGCTACAAATCAAGAAACTAAGCCATGAGTAAAACACATGGATTTGAGAAAATACTATCACCTCCTTTTGCCTTGAACTTTCCATGTGTCAAGCGAGCTAATAATAATTTGCCTTTCAGTATAATCTGTGCTGTGTCTCAGTGAACTTTCTTCAGTACCATTAAAGTAATGGTAACTATTACTTGCCAAGTAAAATGCTTGGTATGAAATTGCGTGAAGCATTTCTGAGCAGAATATCTTCTATGTCCCACTTGAATGCCTAAAATCAAGAAAGTACTTGTTTTGTGTTTTTTAACTCACAGATGAGTCTACATATTGTGCTTATCGTTGAAAATAATTAAGATTATAATCTTCATTATAATTTAATGTTATAATTTGCCCTACCAACCATTTGCCAGCTGGATGACTTGCAAATATTGAGACAGACTGTCTATACTCATTTGTATACAGCATTAATATAAATATCTATGTAAATATAGATATCTTCGAGTATTGCTTTGTCAGTTTTTTTATAAAGCTTGGAAACTTCTACTAAGAAATACCAGCATGGGTAACTATGTAAACCACTTGACATCTGTCCATATTTATAAACACAGTTCTCATTTGCTGCAGTTTATTTACTCTTGGCACATATAAATGAAGTGTGACAGACACCCTGTGGCTTCTGTTGATGAGAGGATTAATAAACCTTGTACTTTCATTATGACATCCTAAGCCATCAAGCATGAGTACGTCAACATTGACACATATTGCATTGGTAATCAGAAATGACAGAAGACAAGAAGCTGACAGAACTATGATTTTCTGCACTCTTAAGAATAATCTGTGACTTCATGTGCCCTTAATAATATATAGCTGTGTACTTTGCACTCATTTTTAGCTATATCAGTTGTCCTTTAAAGGCATGTTTAAAAAAATAAAAATATTTGTATGCCTGTTTTACTGAGACTAAAGTAATAACTAGCACCAACGTGTTGTTACTTGAAAATGTAAACCAACATGGCACTGGATGCTAGAGTCTATTTTATGGGTTTATTTCAATCTGCAGTCTTCAATAAAAACCCTTGGCAGGTCTATGTCTTTCCCCACACATTAACAAGCAACAATATGGTAACTTCAGGTAAAGTCCAAAGTAACTCCTGGAATGCCCCAACAATGACGGTAGAAAAGAATTCCCTAATTTCAGTCGTAATGTGTCTTGTATGTAGATGCTTGAATCATTTGAATCATTCAGATGACTGACCTAGGTCACGTGGTGGTAAGGAGCATTACCAAAGCTGTCTAAGGGTTTTGTCATCTAGCCTAGGTGCTCTACTTTTTGTTATTTCTGCTTCTCGGGTGAAAGGTTTGGGTATTGTATATAGGACTAAAATCCAGTTCTTTCTCCAGAGTGCTAATCATGGTAGTGTCAATAGACCTTTATTGTGATTTTGGTGATGCGTCTTTTTGCTGTAAAGAAACAGCCACTGGGATAAATAGCTTCTGACTGTCTTTTGTTTTGGCACTTCTGTTCTTGTGTTTTGCCTTTGGTAGATATTTCTTTCTTGTAATATTCCACATCTGAGAACAATATCCATTCCATTTGTCCTGTTTTGTTGACGTGGCAAGGTTTCCCATAGAACCAGGTAATAAAGCAATCAAAGTCATCTCTCTTTGGTAGATACAGTTTAGAGGAGGAAGTGTTGGAAAGACATCACCCACAAATGCCCATTGCAATTTAACCTGCACTGAGAGTAGCAAAGAAGATGGGAACCTGAGAAAGTTTATGACCCTTTTCTGCCCTGTAAATCTGAAAACAGGTTATAAAAACCTGGACATAGGTACACACTTTCAAAAGATGGCTGAAATAAATGGCAGTTAAGTGTTTTGCTGAAAAGTTGAAGGTGCTCACTCAGAAGTGTTTTCTGAGGGATAAGCTGCCAAATTATACAGCTATGTGAAATAGTAGTACTTTTCTTAGTACTGGTGTGTACTTAGTACAGGTTAGACTTTTTTTTTTTTGAACTGAGGTATCTTTCCTAAATATAACTTATTCTTTGTTTATAAAATAGTCTCTGCCTCTAAGTGTCTAAGGTTTTTAAACCAATCCACAGGCACTTATCTTGAATTAAGAATAAATGTATTGTGTTGTATGGAGGGAAGTAAGATTCCCTTTCTCAGCCGGGCAAGGGGAAAAACAGGATGAGACAGCTTGTGGGTCAATATAGAGACAAAGACATTCTTAGTGATTACCATTGTGGGCAAAAATAACTCAAGTGGGGCGAAAATTAATTTATTGCCGATTAAAATAGATTCAGGTAGTGAGAAACAAAGACAAACATCAAAACCTCTTTCCTCCCCTATTTCCCAGGCCTAACTTTACTCCTTCACTCCAGTCTCCTCTACAGCCCTGAAGTATGTGGTGGGGAGAGGGAAAATTGTTGGGTGTATTGTCCGCACATAGCAGTTTCTCTCTGCTCATCCTTCCCTCCCTTGCTCTTCCCCTGCTCCAGCATGGGCTTACTGCAGGTGAGAATCTGGTGTGGGCTCTCCATGGAGTACAGTCCACATCATGAAAATCTGCTCCAGAATGAGGTTTTCAATGGACTGTGTTCCTGTGAAGAAAATTCTGCTCTGCTCCATTGTGGGCTCTCCAGAGGCTGCAGTTCCTTCTGTGTGCTGTGGTGTGGGGTCCTTTTTGGGCTCCAGTGAAGACCTTGTCTGGCATGGGCTCTTCCAAAGGCTGCAGGATGTACCAGTTCTGGGACCATGGAGCACTGCTTCCTTCTCTGTCTGACCTTGGTGATCCCTCTCCTGTTTCTCGCTCTTTTTGTTCCCTCTTCCTCTCTCTTTGTGGTGAGATATATATATATATATATTTCTTAATATCCTCTTACACAGGTTTTCAGAGGCACCACAGACTTGGCTGATAGGCTCACGTTTGGCCTGTAGTGGGCCCCCTGCTACCAAAACCTTGCCACATACACCTGATACACCTATACAAAAATGTATAAATATTTTAATAAGATAAAATACTGAAGAAAAGTAGACCATCCATAGAAAAGCAATGTTAGCTGCATGAGTACTTTGACTTCAAAGATGCTGTTCCTATCCCAAACACACACACACACACAAAAACCCTCTACTACATTCTCACACAAATTGCATTGTATGCAAGTTATGTCATGCTATCCAGATGCTGAAATTTGTTGAGTACCTAGTGTTCTATTTGATAGATATTTAATGATTTCCAATTAAGTACAACCCTGTTTCGTATGTGCTACCCATACTTGGAGTGTAATAGTACCAGTCCACAATATTGCCCACACTTTCCTCCTGAAGGTCATTACAGAATACTTCATAATCTGAAAGTGCATCCTTATAATTATAGGTTGAAGGATATCCTAGTGAGATTTTATTTCGGCTATACCTTTGTTAATGTAGATGTTTGAGTGGGAACTTTATACATGGAACTCTCTCTTGTGTGTCTCTGCTGGAATGACTTGCTTAATGAAATGTAGACGCATGTGCAGTGTAATCCTATAAATCTGAGCGCTTCTATGAGAATATAACAAATCATAGCTGAGAATTCATTTTACAATATAAGAAATTGTAAATATGAAGCTGTTTATTGATAACTTACAGTAAGTTATAGGAACCTCCCTGTTCCCAACCCTCACTCGTCCCTGCCCTGCACTGGCCCTGGATTCTGAAGGAATTGTGTTTATTTTTATTCCTGTCAAATTGTGTCGAATATGCCGAAGCAATATAAACTGAATAAATTTAATAGGAAGTCAGTATACAATCCAGAGCAGACTGGTGTTGCAATAAACTGTTATTTTGTTTTTTCTTTTTGACTTAATCAAAGAGGTTGCATAGTCCTTTAGAATAAACATTCAGTAAATTGCAGGCTTGTATCCCTAGTAGTTCTGTGCTAAAATTAAGTTTTAATTTGGTCAAATTGTTCTGTTCCATCTATTTTTTTCTAACCTCATTGGTCCATGCTAACTACTGTTGATCAGGGATGGGATTCACCTGACTGGGGCAAAAACATCTCTGCCAATATATTTGATAACCTGGTGTGAAGGACTTTAAAATAGATGTTGACCCAACACTGAAGAGAAATGAAGGCAAGGAGGCAGTGGCCAAGAGACAAAGTGGTGGAAGAAGCTCTTTCTATGCCTTCTGTGTAAGCAGTACGATTGGAGTGCCTCTTGCTTGTTACAAAAATGCATGCAGCATCGAAAACAAATAAGAATTAAGTCTGTGCACAGTTGTAGATCTGAATCTAGCTCAAGTTCTGTGCCTTATTTTAAGTCATTACTATCACTAATGCGCTAAAAAAAAAATCACTATTTGGTATCAAACTGATAACTCTGTATATGGAGTTTCTTGAAGTAGAGCTAAGAGTAACTGGGCTCAAGGAATCAAATGATGAAAAGTTGGGGTGATTCTTAGTCTTTAATGAGACAAAACTATGCTGGAGTTGCTGTTGCTACTGATATCTTAATATGTTTGAGTATAAGAAATAGACTTTTATTGTTCTCTTTTTCTCCAGTCTACATGTTTAGTGGTTTACATATTTATTTTACAGCTAAACAAATATTATCACTTTTTCTATTGTATCCTTTTTTTGCCAAAGAGGATCATTACTTGCCATCTGAATCTGGAATTGGTTCTCAGTTTGTTATTCAATAGTGTTTTCCAAGAATGTATGCACAGAATTGTAAATGTAGCTATATTGAATTTTCCTTTTAATCATGTTGCAATGCATTCCTTGTCATCAGTGTCTAATGCAAGTGTTGAGATTTCTCTCCGTAATTGGGTCAAGTTATCTTTTTTCGATCTGGTAAGTATGTAAGAAGGGGCTCTTTTTCTGTTTATACTAAACTTTGCTAGGAACTTGCAACAAAGTGAAGCCTTTCCCTGTAAGCAGTTAAGAGTCATTAGAATTATTCCTTGAAGTTCAGTGGAATTTAGATGCAGAGATGTAATGAATGGCATACTCAGAAGATATGCTTTTCTCCACAGTATGTAGCCAATTCAAAATGTCCATAATACTTACCGTTACACTTTCATGTTTTGGATCAAGACAAACAACAGGCTCCAGAGAACTTATATTTATACTTCCTCCTTCTAAATATAAACGTGTTTAAATTAGATTAAGGAAAATAAACCTCTGTCTGGATTTTTAAGTTAATATATCACACAAATTTTTAAATTTATTCTAGTGTCAGAAAATGAAGAGGTGAGTTCATCTTTATGAATGCTAACAAGAGAAAACCTGTTTAGTCAGTGAAATAGCATGGACTTCACCCTGTCAACTTCATTATCTGGGATTTTTTAAATACAATGCCTTGGAAAAAAAACACACATCCAAACCCTCATAGCGTTCAGAATGGTCAATAGTAGTTTACCTTTGATTTCAGTGGGAAGAGAGGTGAAGTAAAACACAGGCAATCATAAAGAGTCAGTCAGATGGAAGGTCTGTGTAGGTTTTACATGTGTTTTGCAGTGGGAAGGCTGTGCTAGTTTTGCAGCAGGTTTTATTCATGTAAGTACTGTACAGAAATGTTCTATTTGATGTGATTTGATTTATAACTGGGATGTGGCTTATGGGTTGTGATGTAACCTTTGCTAAGGGATATGCAAGTCACAAATGGGAGCTTGTTGAAAAAAATTAAACGCTGCTTAAGCAATTACTCATCTGCAAGCAATGGAGCAGAGAAACAACAAAAAACAGTGTCTGGGACAGCGGCGAAGTCAATCAGGCTAAATGTAATTTAAATGGTGTTATTGAAAGGGTGAGCCAGAAAATGAATAGTTAGTTACTTCAAAAAGGAAATGAGACTCAAGTGGTGATGGAAGAACACAAATATGAGATCTGTCTGAAATGAAAAAATTGGTCTTGCAGTAAATAGTCTTCAACAGTTTTGTAGGAACAAAGTCCTTTTTCAACATTCTTTGAAATTTCAGAAGTTAAGGTTTGTAAATATAAGATTTTTCTTTAGTATTGTACTGTGGAAAAGTTGGTTTGTTTTGATTAAACTTCTATTTCAGCGGAAAGTACTTCCTAGTGTGGTCTTCAAACATGGCTTCATTCTATACTAATGGAAAATTGACCTTGTTTCCTAGGATCCTTTTTGAAAGCTCTTGTATTTATAAAATAGAAGTAGGTAGAATCTGAAAGTTGAAGCTAGCTAGCAGGAGGGTCTCTTAAATGGAAAGGAAATTTTGACTTTTTCGTTATGAAGTTAAGAAGGTGTATATTACTATTTCCTATTTCTTTTTGCACTAGAACCAAAGCTTTCAGCTACTAATAGAAAAATATCAAGTAAATATCAACCATACATTATTTTCAGAAACAAGAGGTTCTAATGAAACTAAAATCGGCACACTTGCATATAATAAGAGCCCCTCCAAGGTTTTATAGTTGTCTTAGAATTCCAAGTTTAGAACCATCGGTCATTATTAATTGGTCCCATTCTCTCAGAAACTTCTAATGAGTGTGTAGAGCCTTCCAGGCAGCTCAGTGGTAAAGAGTCCAAATATGAACAGTTAAATGGTGTTTTTTGTTTAAATAGTGGCTAAATATTGAAAACAATGCTAAGGTTTTTAGATAGTATTGCCAGAGAAAAATGGTTTAATTTTTTATTTAGCGCTAGTACTGGACTTTGTATTTTATCTTGGTATTTGGACAGATGTAATTACTAATTAATTGCAAATGTAAAAATGAGCAGCCTTAATTAGACTAAAAGATCAGAATGTTGTTATATAGTCCTGTCACTGAGTCCATAAAATACATTTTCCTGAAGATTTAAACTGTACAAAAAAAAAAAGATAGAATCTTAGACACTGCTGGATAGTAAAAATTAAATAATTGTATCTTCCTGTGTTAGTTACAAATAACAGTACTATTGGTAACAAAAAGGGCACTAGTCAAGATACCCTTGTAACATCCAGTGTAACTTTGCTGATATCCAGACTGAATTGGTGTGCTTGGTTGGTCTGAGGGTTAGTTTTAACAGTGTTAGGAGTATCTGGGAAGGTAGATCTTGATTTTTAACAACTGAAGGTAAGAACCTTCTCTATTCAATTAATTTTATTTTTAAATGAGGTACACAGTCATGTAATGATTATGGCAAGAAGATAATCATTGTCACTTTTCTATTCTGGATATTTAAAAAAGTATAAAAAAATTCTATATAAGGGAAGTTGGTTGTTTCAAGTCTTCAGTTACACAAATGGGAATGGGCTTTGGTTTCTCTAGCTTCTGACAGTATGTGGCTCAGGAACTAACCTTCTCTGTCAAGCACCTTATCTTCATTATTGTGCTTAATAACTATAGGTAGAATTTTTTTTTTCTCTTTTTGTTCTCAGATGAGTATCCAGTCAACATGAGTTAGAGATAAATTGTGCATGAAGTAAATTTTTTTCCTTGTTTTAAATTTGCTGTGAGAAAGGTGGTCTTTTTCCAAGCTATAGGTATAACTTAGATTGCTGTAGAGACTGTTCTGTGCCTTTAATAACTTAATTTTTTAATTTTCCTGGGTTTGATTTTTGTGGCTGTGGGAGACTGACTGCACAATGTATTCAGGGTACAAATTTGCAGAACAGCACAATAATGCAGATGTTCATAAATCTCTACCTATTTGTTTATTCTCATAATTGTTTGTTGAATGTCTTCTGCTGGGTTCTGTCAGAGAAGCACTGAACTTGACAAATGAGGAGAAGCATTCTCATGGAGATCAGATAAGCTATTTCAGCATTGAAAACTGAATTATCAAGCCCAAGCTATTTCAGCATTGAAAACTGAATTATCAAGCCCAAAATTCATAGGAAAGGATGAAAGGGTGCCACCACATGTACTTGTCCGTCTTGTTCTTATTAATTAAGGCTAACTCAACTGAAAACAGACAGATTTGTTTGCTCTTACCCTGGCTAACCTCTTACTGAAGTCAGTGGAATAAATGTTCAGCTGATGTACATCACTGCCATTCTTGTTTAAGTTTGTTGTAATCGCCTGGGATTCATGTAGTAATTTTGCCTTGCCTGCCTCAGTTGGGACTGCAAAAATCCAGCAATAAAATGATACTATGGCTTAC
The DNA here is from genome assembly GCF_000687285.1 of Phaethon lepturus. Lineage (NCBI taxonomy): Eukaryota > Metazoa > Chordata > Aves > Phaethontiformes > Phaethontidae > Phaethon > Phaethon lepturus. The sequence continues at coordinate 33,223 of NW_010515834.1, forward strand.
ATATTTTTGTTCCTTTTTGGCATGTTTGGGCAATAATGTTTCTATTTCCAAGTTTTTCCTGATTTGGGGAGGTCTGTCATGCATTTATGTGGTTTTCTTTAAATACCATATGCTGCAGTAGTTTTTCTTTCTTTCTTGATTTTTGTTGATCATGCATATCAAGTGATTACAGTGTTTTAAGGTAAGCTAATAGCCTGCCTGGTGAATGGGCTTTCTATGTGTGGGTATACCCCCGTATATCTTATAGTATGTAAGAAAAACTGTAAATCTCTTCCTCGTAGATCCTTGCCTATCTCCCTTGCTGTTCAGATTCCACTATTGCAACATTCCTACTGGACATTCTTTGCAGATTTAAATTCATCATTCCTCAAATACAAATGACTTTGCTGAGGTTTGAATTATTAGATAAACAGTATTTATAGTAATTTGAGCACAGTGCTTAAATGGAGGTTTTTGAACATCTCTATGCATTAAGTAGTAGATTCTTACAGCTCTATATAGGAAGGTAATTTTTTATTTTTCTAGTAAGTTTTCACATTTTAGAGAGTAATCCAAGGTGTGTACAAATTCACAGGCAAAATTGGACACTTTGAGTTCTGATTTCTCACTACTTAAGAGACAAAAATAATCCCTACATGTTTGCTGTCAGAAAACAGGATTGTCATCTCTGGACTTAAACCTAAAAATTTGTCCCTATATATTTTCTCTGAATAAATATGAAAGCATAGAGAAATGATAATATAGTCTAAGGAAAGAGTCCTATACTAAAAATGCACATTAAACTGCAGTCATGTCAACCATTCCAAAAGACTTCTTACAAGGCTGTTCAAAACTATTTGCAAGATTTATTAAGGTGAAGTTACACTGCTGAATATAATTCATCATATTTTATGTGTCTGCAATTATTAATAATTAACTGTTGAACCTTTACAATAGACTAAACAAGAAAGACACTTTGATTAGGCACTTTCCTTCTGGTAAAGGCTTAACGAAAGATTTCAATAAAGCATAAAAGTTTTCAGAAAGTCCACACAACCCCATCTGTAAGTATATGTATGCGTCTGGCTTATATTTCTAAGTGGAAGCATATTGTAATGATAAAGCGCTTTCTTGCCAAAATTCCAGGCATTAATGTGCATAATTTCAATTTGGCTCATAAAGTGAGGCACTAGGGAGAGCTTGCGGGGAGGGCAATAAAAGAGTTCTAACCTTTCAACAGTGCAGTTCAAATGGCACAACTAAATGTTAACTTGCGGGAGAAGGATGGACTTCACAACTCTGAGAGTTATATTCCGAAGCCATTTATTGTCTTGTCTGACTCCAGTATATGTCATAACCTTTGTTTAGTCACCGCGCACACACTCACGATTGGTTACAGCTTGTTACACACATTTTTGCAATTGGCTATATACAAAATATCACGCGCTGTCCATGCGCCTCTCGCAGTCAGGATTCGCTGTTCCTGCGCTCCTTTGCTTACTCTTAGTTGTTTACCACAGCTCCTTCTCCTCAAGGCCGAGCCGTGCAGATATCCAGCTGTTTACCAGCTTCTCAGTGCCACAGCTCCTTCTCCTTAAGGTCGAGCCATGCAGGGTGATCCCAACATTAACTAGTATTTGTGATATTTGCATCTGGTCCCATCCAAGCTGGAACACCTTTGGAACCCTGAAAAACATATGGTCTAAGCCATGGCTGGCTGTCTCTTTTTTTTTTTTTTTTTTGGCCATCTCAATCTGTACATTAAGGAGTCTTATGTATTCTCATGTTAAACTTCTTTTGATTAAGAATTTGAAGATGGCATTTGGCCACAATCCTGGAAGAAATTGTGTCTGAATGCAAATTCTTATCGAATGAAGATTCTGATAAGCAACCTGTCAATATCTTTCTTTAGTTATGGAGAATGTTTTTCCCCAGATATAACAGAAATCCCTTTGTACAACAAATGCAAGCTTTCTTCATTAACAAAGCTCACTGATATATTGTGATCTGTCTTCACTACCACCATGCATAAGTACAATCTGCTAGAGCAGTGCTACATAATTATCCATGGAGACAAGACCCGAGTAGTGTAAAACAAGGTGAAAACCTAGGCGAAGACCGTTGTGAAATATTGTTGCTCCTGGCATGATTCTTATAAATGATCAGACAAAATGCATCTGGTAGATGGGATGAATGATGAGTGGGAAGAAATAAAACGGAAGGCAACAGACAAAAAGCATAGATAGTTGCTCAGCTGACCACTATAATGAACAACTGGATTTTTCTGGCATACTATATGTTATATGTGCAAATAGACTGACATAAAATTCATCAGTTTCATCCTCTACATGTTCATTTACAGTACTCCTTTTTGCCCATTTTACTTTCAAGGGATTAAATTTAAATATAAAAATCAGCGCACAACGGGAAGAATCAAGACAGTTTTTATCTGTCTTCCTTAATAAAAGCCTTATAAAACTGTCTATTTAATGTATTTTCCATCCTGTATTTGTTCAGTTCTAGTTCAAACATAGAGTGACAAAACAAGTTAATCTCCTTTGTTTTATGTTTCTACTGAAGCCAGTCAGGAAAATGTGTGAAACTTTAAAATTTGGTATCCTGAATCTCATGGTTTACCTTATGGATTCAATATAAAAAAAAATTTAGTTATTTAGGCAGTGCTGGGTTAAGGAGTGTGAGAGAAGGATTCTGGTTGATCTGATTCACCCAGTCAATAGGAAATGCTGCTATCCTGTTTCCCTAGAGTTTGTAAGGACTGTGTATGGACCAGGAGGCGGTGCATGGGGAGACAGCTCAATCAGGGCATGCGTAGGATATGGAGGTTAACTCCTCTGCCGCTCTTCTTCTCTTTTCCTTTTGGGTGATCTCTGAGCTGTCTTGGCTTTGGGGCTAGGTTTCACAAAATACCTGCTTTGTCTCAGAGGTTGCAGGAAGTGTCTACCAAGTCTGTTTTTACTTTAGAAGTTAAGATCTTGCTGGACTTGATGAAGAAGAGGTGACTGGATAGCTCATACAGTCATATAAAAGATAGTGTGCAGAGCGTGGTAGATGGGGCCATTTTGCAGAGCACTGTATTTTCTGTGCCCCAAAGGACTGAATTCAAAGCAGCCAGGTGAAACATGATGCGTAAGTCCAAACAGCTGCAATCATACTTTCATCACAGATAGTCAGGATGAATACTCTCAACAGAGAAATGTAATGGAGTGTGACTTGCTCTGAGAAAAGGAGAACAAAACTCTGTCTCTGTGGATTGCGGCTTTTCCTCCATCACACAGGGCAAACCAAACACTGAAGAGGCAGGCTTCCTATTTTCCAGAGTTGTGCATATTGCATGTCAGCTGCACACAGGAATTGTGTGTAGAAGTACAGATTGTAATATAGTGATGATAGTCCAGTGCTTATTTGTTGTTGTCCTGCTTCAGTTCCTGTATCATTATTTGCTAGTTCATTGGTAGCTACTTTTAACTTCCTTGTTGTGTGAAATGGGACTCAAATCTGACTGTTGTCTTATTTTCTTTATCTTTGCCTTCAAAAACAGGAGGCAGAAATTGTGTCTAACAAAAATTAGCCATGGTGATAGTGTCAAAATGGTGGTTCAAGGAGAAAAAAGCATGATGCAGAGGATGCCTACATGTAGAGGAAGATGCAGGAAACAAGTGCAGCATGGTTCAATTTTACTGTATCTTCTCCAGTGTAATAGCGACTGAGCATTCTGACAATGCTCCTGCACAGATTTAAGATGTTGAAACTGTTTTGCAGGTATGTGCATACATCTACTGCAAAATATGTGATATCAAGTGTCTTTTCACCCATTGTGTCATGAAAGAAGCCCTGGACCTCATTAAAACGTTTTATTCTTACTCCCTAGATGTGGTATATTCAGGAACTGCATTTTGGGTACAGTTAAAACAATCTGCTGTATGTGACAAGATTGCAAACTCTGACTGACCCCAGCTCATGTGTATTGTCATTCATCCCTAAGGCTCTCTTCTTAAGTGCCTGCTATTATCCATTAGAAGTAGTGAGAACAGTCAACTTGAAATCACCCATTTGTGTCACCGAGTCTTTGGGGAAAAAAATTCAAAATGCCCTGGGAAGGGCAATGGTGCAGGGAAGTTTATGGAATACTGTTCCAGAAGTTGTCATTGCAACTTGCACAGGGCCCCATGAGTGTATTTTAAATCCTTGTTTTGTCTAGATCTTGCATTTCTGATACTTATGAGTAGCCTGAATGCTTAAAGGGAGGAAAAAAATTTAAAACAGATTAACTGTATTTCCGGGTGCTTTTCTGGCACACTGCACAAGGGAGAGAAAGAAAAAGAATGTTATCTATTGTTGTATGCTGTTATAGCAGAGAATAAATTACACTAAGAGATTTTAACATGGGATAAGCAAAGGTGTTTCATCATCATATAAGAGAATCTGTTTTTAAAGATCTTGCCTGTTCATATCTGCATCATGTATTAGATGTAGAATTCCAGAAGTAAATGCAGACTGAGACTTTCTTATTTGTGATACATTTTTATAAAAATACAATAGTTTGAAATTGAAACAAGGGAAATGCAATGAAAATTGGAAGCTAAGGTGTATAGGTGTATATGTTTATAGTGTCTTTAAACAGAACAAATCTATTTACCATTGCAGGTGTTTTATTTGGCAAAACAGTTTAGTAGACTTATAACAGTGATGATTGATCTTCCTTGCTGGAAAAAATATCACTGACAATGACTGGGGCAATGAGTGGTATTAAACAGCCTCTGAATACTGTTAATTATTAAATAAGTCTTAGGAGGTAAACTTAAGTAGGCTTCTGAGCAGAACTGATGCTTTGGTGGGATTACTGGTTTTGTTGTTTATGAAGGACAAACATGTCCAATCACTTGATCTTCTAGCATTGCAACTTTTGAAACGGTGATTTAGCCCAGCTGTGATGGGGTTTGTGTAGGAATTGTGTGTGAAATTAAGTCATTCTGACTTACAGTACTGTACTTTGCTTCCATACCTTGACTAGTCCTGCCAGGTAGGAGAGCTCTGTTTTGAAAGAATATCTCTTTCAGACAGAATAGACTAACCCAGGTAAGCTTATTGCTGAGCCAGAGGTTGATAGTGTATTGTAGAGAGAGACAGAGAGAAGGAGAGGGGAAAATGAAAGTGCTGTGTTACTGTGGTGGCACTTGTGGTAATTACTGAAGAGATCAAAGCAGTAAAAGGTCTCAGCAAGCTCTTGACGTTGTGGTTTTGTCTTTTGTGTTGTTTCAGTGATATTCTTGTTAAATGATTTGGGTGGACATAGATCTCAGTTTAGAGCATCACTAGAGCTTTCTAGCTGTTTGTTTCATAAACCACCATCATGACACTGCTGAACTAATTTCTTTGTGTTCCAAAATACAGTTAGAAATAGAAAGAATCAGCAATAAATTGTATGTAATAGCTACCTGTGCTATGAAGAAAAGTTACAGTTAAAGCTTTAGTTTATGCTTTGGGGAAAAGTTCGGGAGGTAGTAACTTCCACAGTTAACCTTGCAAGATTTACCTTCAGCTTACTTCTCCAGATCAAATGTGTGGAGAAAAACCCAAGTTGCCAGTTGTACACTCAACATGTACCTTCTACATCAGAGACACTAATACTCTATTTATGATTTTCATGCCCAAAGGAACATCTTAACTATAACTTATGACATCTGTGGCTCACTTCTATTTTTCTAAGACCTTCTCTATTCTTTTGCTCTCTGTGCCTGTGTATCCTTTAACCTTCACTTCCTTGTCAAGTTTCAGGATATGATATCTGAGTTAGATCTGTCATCCCCTACCATAGTTCTGTTTTGAGTATAGGCGAAGTATATGATGATAACAACAGTTATCAAAATCTGCTAAATGTTTTCATCCTGATGCATCAAAGGTTTTGACAAACACTCATTAAATGATCCCGAGAATAACCTGTAGGCTTGGGTGACTGAATTTGATTTTATGCTACTGCAATATCATCCTACCAGGATGATATTGTGCATTATCCTATGTTCTCTGTCTCTCTAGTTTTTGTTTAGTTTTGATTGTTATAGTCTTGGGTTTTGTATTTCAGCAGTGCTCAAAATTTCAGTTGAGCATTTAAGTATGTAGCAGGAGGTGAGGTCATGAAAGTCTGCAGAACAAGCACTTCTGTTAACTAATGTCTAATTTCAGAAGTACCTTCTCAGTTAATGACAAGTGAAATAAGCTTGAATGGTGCTGTTTCATTTCACCAGAAGTCTGAATGGTCCCTTTTCTCTGCAGCTTTACATTAAGCAAATGACACGAGTACTGTTGCTAGCCCTGAATTAGTATTACAGTATTGCAGCAGCTCTTTGCAAGCCTTAATGTAGCTGAGGCAAGTTCACAACAGTTCAATCGGAGTCCCAGGACTGCATTTACCGTATTTATGCAAGACAAATTATTAAAGAGGAAGATTTTGCTTTGGTTCATTGACAATCCTTTTCTTGCAGGGGGACTGCATTGCAGTAGAACCTTCTTGCTGGCAATGGACGAAATTCACTATTTTCAAACATGCTCTGTGGACATGTTTTGTACAATCCATGGGGTATTTAAAAAACAAACTTTATCACCTCATTGTAGTATAAAATGACAGGTCTATAGCTGGTATAGTTCTATTGCCGAATGTCAACTCGGAACTGTAGCATTTGTATCACTGGAGAATATGGCAGCAATATGCTAAGGCCCTGAGTTGCAGTGAACACTAAATGTGTGATAATTCAACAGTCTATGTTCTCTACAGTTAGTCAAGGCAGTAGGAAATAGAATTTGGGCCAGCTTTTCCTGTCAATTACACCAGTGTTTCTGGACTAACTTTATCATCTTAAATGAGCCTTAAGCCAGGGTAGTTGTTACTATGGCCAAGTCTGAATTCTAAGAAGTTACAATACCCAAGTCTGCCCCTTCATCAGGGTTACTGCTGTGAAAAAAGAGCAGGCTGAAAGCATAATGTCTGTATCTGAGCTTCCCAATCAGCATGGGTTCATGAAAGGCAGGTTCCTG
>NW_010515835.1:0-1053 GCF_000687285.1 Phaethon lepturus
CTCCCCGGCGTGCAGCAGCGTGCAGAGATCTGCTGTCTGCTGCGGATCAGCCTCTGTCCAGCCACCTCAGAGGAAAACACGTGAAAACACGTGAAAACAAAATAAATCAAAGCCTGGGCTGTGGAGGCAATTCCTCTGTCTGCTCCAGCGCAGCCCTTGATGTTGGAGTCCTTCAGTCAGAATAAAAAATAATGGGAAGAGATCGAGGGGAAGGGAAAGGGGGGATGACTCTCGTGGGTGTGCTGCGAAGCACCCCTCAGCCCTGGTCGTGAGGAACATGGCCCTTGCTGCTTCGTGCATCACCTCGGCCAGGAGCTGGAGACCCCAGTCCCCCATGGGGCTGGCCAGGACGCGGCCGTCTCCCACCCCCCATCCCAAACCCTCTCCCCAGCCGCCTGCTGTGTATTAAAGGCTCATCTCGGCTGTGAGCCCCTGGGCCAGCTCCTCATCGGTCACCACCGAAAAGCGCTACCCTGAGGTCTCTGGGCGACTTGCTCGTCTGCCCCCGTTTCTGCTCATCCCCCCGTGTTCCTCAGCGTGCACTGGCCGCCTGTCTCTGCAGCACCTTTCCCTCCAGGATTTGGAAGAGGAGTCATCCTGCAGATCGCTTCCCTGTTGATTTTAATCACTAAGCTGGGATCGCTCTTGCCGGAGGTAACTGATGTGTGCCAGCTCTGTCAGCCGACGGCGCTGCGGGGAGCGCTGCTCTCGGGCTGACGGGGACAGCAAACGGCTGAGGAAGGTGATCCGGGATTTTGAGGGATTTGTTCGTAATCCCATCAACTTCCATAAACGCATCTGCTGGTTTGCTCCACTGAAGCTCTTGAAGCACACAACGTCACTGCTGCTGTGCTCGCAGCAGCAGCCTGGGTCGGTCGCGTGGCCCACCTGGTTCCCGACTTGCTCTGAATTGCCTCAGAACATGTCCTTGGAGCAGGTCTCTTCTCTGCCTGGTCCTGCTGGCCAGGTGGGATGCTCCGAGCACCTGGGGAGTGCTGTAGGTTCAAAAGCATTGATCTGAGATCCTTAAAGTTACGAACTGTCTTCTGACCA
>NW_010515836.1:0-12425 GCF_000687285.1 Phaethon lepturus
GTGCGCTACGGCCAGCCAGCTGCGGGTCCAAGTCCTCCCTGGGGTGGGGGCCATGAGGAAGGGGCGGCTGATCCCCCCATCGCTTCTGGGAAGAGGCAGAGCAATGGGGCCGAGGCCAGGAGGGGCCCGTTCACTTCAGTCGGGGCCCGGGGGCGTGTTGACTGCAGGAGCGAGCCCTCAGCTCCAGGTTTCCAGCCATACCCAAGGCGAAGGCAGCCTGAAGGTTCCCCCGACTACAGGCAGAGCAGCTCCTCAGGTCCTCATCGGCTGATCCCCCCATCGCTTCTGGGAAGAGGCAGAGCAATGGGGCCGAGGCCAGGAGGGGCCCGTTCACTTCAGTCGGGGCCCGGGGGCGTGTTGACTGCAGGAGCGAGCCCTCAGCTCCAGGTTTCCAGCCATACCCAAGGCGAAGGCAGCCTGAAGGTTCCCCCGACTACAGGCAGAGCAGCTCCTCAGGTCCTCATCACCAAGGGCAGAATTTGGTCCCCTGTGATTTGTTTGGGATTTTCTTTTTTTCTTCTTCTTTTTTTTTACCCCTGCCTTTGACACTCATGTCTATTTTTTCAATACTAAAACCACAAAACCTGCATTCTCACAATAATTTACAAGTTGCCTAAAAAAATGTGCATTGTCTTGGTAGCAGGGACCCAGCAGTGAAGAGTCAACACCCCCCTCCCTGTTCTGTCCTCTCTTACCTGGGGCGTTTCGATGCCACAGGATAAAAATAAATAAAAGCAAGCACTTCCACTTCCTCGGAGCAGAGCTGATACGGCAGTAGCTCACTGGATGAGAGCAGCTCAGACCTGAAACGCTTTCTTCTCTGTTGGGATCACAGCTTGAGCGTAGGCTTGTTGTGTCGGAATGGGCCTACTGTACCCAAACATCTGAGCTTTCTCCAGCTCCTAGAGGAACATTTTATACTCATTATACATGCAGCAGAATTTCAAAATATGTCCCTGGGACCAGAATGCAGGAGGAGGACATTAAAGGTTAGGAGGTAGTAGGGGAAAAGCAAAAGGAATGAGTAATCTGGAGTTGCCTGATAACCCTTCGAGGCTTAGCCAAAATTAACCGTATCGAGCTGTCGTGAGAGGGGGAGATGTGCTACTTGACGTATTGTTAACAAAGAGAGGATTTTATTGCTTTAGCTACCTTTTAGAAGTAAAAAGCAAAGGATCAGCTCCACATCCCAGGTTTCAAAATGTTATGATCTAAGCGCAGAATTCATCACTGCCACCACTAAGAGATCATACATCCTGGAGTGTCATGAGCCATCCGTGATTTGTGTCATTGCAGAGGATGATAAATCACTGCTAAAGACATAACAAGCAGCATCATCGCTGCAACACAATAGATCATGATGCATCAAGATCTTTGCTAAAATATTATTTACAGTTAGCAGGGGCTTGGAATGGCAAAGCAGAAGCTGATATTAATCTTCCCTGCATTGTGCCTTTGTGCACACTAAGGGCCCTGCCCTGGGAAAAATGGGATCTGTAACATTCACCGATGTGATAACCACTGGTTGTATACACTGGGGCTGAGAGGGATTAAGCATATATATATATATTTATGGAGAAAAGGAGTGATGGCAAGAGCAAGTGAAGTCCCATTCTGCAGAACATTGAGAACTCAGTGATTACGCTGTTTAAGCTCATCTGTAAATGCAGACATGTAAAGGTCTCTGTTCCTTACAGCAATGCTGGGGAGAGAGTTTAGTCGTAAAGCTTGAGGGGAAAAGGGACTTACTGGTGTTCAAAAAAGCTCTGGAAAAGTCTTAGGAGTTCTCCCAGCTCTCCCCGAATACAGCATGTGCAAAGACTTAAACAAATTAAGCTTTACTCCCAAAACTACTTTGGGAATCACTTTAAGGGAGATGCTAAATTAAAAACAACACTGCTGACATAATTAATGTTTTGGGGGTTTTGCCTTAAAAACAATATTATCCAAGAAGAACATACCTCCAAAAATGCCCAAAACCCCCAAACCCAGACAATTCAAACTTCTGAAAACTGCTACCAGCTATTCTTATAGGGGACTCTCCGGAAACAGACTGTTGCTCTGTCAATCCAGACAAATGTTTCTGAGGCACTGGGGACCGTGAGTTATTTCTCTTTCTTATGCAGGACATTGCTGATTTAGGTCACATCAACAGGACTAACGGTTCCATTTAAAGAAATGCTGAAGTGGGTATAAACTTTTTTTTTTAAAAAAAAAGACTTCCTGCTGGAAGGAAATCTGCATTTCCAAGCTGCTGATGACCTTTTTGACAACAAAAAACCCGCAGTGCTTTACAAGAGTCTGCCCAGCTCCAGCCCTACCCTGCCAGCGCAGGAATATTATCCACCTCCTGCCATCCTAAAGACAAAAGACACAAGAAAAGTGCCTTTCAGTTTTATATCAGTTACTCATCCTGTGTTTGCTTCAAGATGTGAAGCTGAACCCTCCCACAGACTTTAATTGAGTTAGATCATTGCCAGAACCTTTTAGGCTCCCTCTCACGCACCCTTCAACGTGTGCATCTCTGATGAGGCGTGCGAGCGGGGACGCGCTCCCAGGACGCCTGGGCAGCAAGCCGCCTACCTGTGGCCTCCAAATATTTCCATCAACTATATTTCACGTGAACGTCTCTTTCCTGTTTAGATGATCATCAAAGTTAGGGAGGGGAATAGGGAGGAGCCACAAGCAATTTACTGGAATATATACAGGCATTCCCCAGATTTCCCATCCTCCTCCTTAATTGGATATTATCCCTCATTAATGACTCTGTCAGAGCCTGTAGAGTACTAATTGTTTGTGGTTCCTCTCTCTTTCCAAATCTTTCCCTCCCCTCTCCCCTCCCAGAGATTAGTCTTTTGTTCAAATTCATGAAGTTTAATTTCTGTTCCTCTCACCGAGATGAGCAGCGCATCCAACCTTTGTTCCAAGAGAGCCCTCAGAGCCTGGCATCACCTCCCTGGGATGGTGTTTTAGGATAAGGGGAAGACCCAAAACCTCCTGCCTGCTTCATTATCAGTCACCAGAGCTACGCCGACGCTCTCGCTGTGGTCCAGCATAGCAGTGAGCCTGGTGCCACCCAGCGCGCCCACAAAGCTGCCATTTCACGTCTCGGGCAGGTGGAAACCCCAAAGGAGAGTCAGAAGTCATCTAAGCCTTTCAAAAAAAACCAGAGGGCGAGTGGACATTTGCTGCATGTTGCCTCCATTTATCTTTTGAGGGGCTTGTGTTCTTTCAAAGCAAAACAGCTAATCCCAGAAGAACGAATGAACAAACAAAACTTAATTTAAGCGCCTATTAATCAAGGACTGACGTGAAAAACGAATGGTTTTGAATGGCTGAATTATTTTGCCCTGCTGACTGCCTTGGTAAGCTTTTGGCCATCTTTTGGCATTTTTCTGACTGGGTACCTTGCTAGGCTATTTTAAGTCAGTTTATTTAAAGCATGAAACCCGGTAAGGTTTCCACTGGTGCTAGCAAATCCCCTGACACGATTTTGGGTGTGATAGCCTGTTTTGACTTATGGCCTACTTGGTCGGGGCCAGCGCGTTCCTGCTGTTGTCTCACTCGTTGCTCTGGAGATGCTCGTCCCCGAGGCTCGCCCTCGTTAGCATACAACGCAGCCGGGGGCCATGGGGCTGTGACCCCCAGTGCCGAGGGGAGCCCTGCCAGGTCCGGCCGTTCCTGCCGCCCTGCCCCAGCACCGCAGGCGCTCAGGGAGGCGGGTGGCCTCTCTATTAGACCTTGTCTGGGATTTCTGCCATGCCTGTGGAGCACAGCCTTCCTGTCCCAGTTGCTTTTGCGATGGGGACGCTGGAGCTGAAGCCTGGGCTGCGTGGGGAGGCAAGGGGGGGCTTTTGCTGGTGTCTTCAGTGGAGTTAAAGTGTCACTACCTGCCTTCTGCTGTCCTGGGGGCCTGCTAGCAGGAATCACAGGTATGCTGCCCCTGTGTACTTCTTCCCTTTCCTATAACTCTCCTGCTACTACAGCCACAGGGTGACTCGTTACTGCCTGCAGTCAGCACAGAGCGGTACGGACCTTGGCAATAGGCAGAGAACATGAATGCATCTTTCAACCACTGCTGCCCAGGGAAACCTTACTTTTCAACAAGCATCAGGTGACTCGAAGGCAATTCTTCAGGAATTCAGGAGAAAAAACTCCCTCCATAATGGGAAATTATTACTTGAAAAAAGATCAAACATTTAAAAAAAAACAACAACACTGAATTGTAGCTTCCTGCTAGCCAAACTGAACAAGTTAAGGTGAAGGGAAGCTATTTGTCCCAGGAGCTCCAGGCTGTTCGCCAACCATCAAGTCAGCCTGAAGTGGTTCAGTGTCCAGGTCATCCCAGGACAGTGACAAGGCAATGGCAAATGATCTGTCTCCCGCCTGGAGGCCTCACGTTTCATGCTGGCCTGTCTGTCAGGGAGGTCCTGCCGATGCCTCGTGGCTATCCATCCGTTCCACCTCAGCCAAGGTCAGCCCTGCCTGGGCTACAGGCACAGCCTGCCACTCAGTCCCTGGTTTCCAGCCCCAACATGGCTCCTGCCTGGCTGCCAGGTCTGTGCTACGTGCCTGGTGTTGAGTGGGTCTCACAGGTCTTCCTCCTCCCCTCCAGCCCCTGGCTGTGGTGTAGAACTGTGTCCAGGGCACTCACAGCCACTTGGGCTTCATCCCATGCTTCCTGGGATCTGTTTGCTCCCCAAACTCTCATTCTTAGGATGATGACATCTGGGCCGATCACTTTACTTTTGCTTGATTCAGATTTGGAGACCACTTATTTTTCTGAAGACGACAGACGGGAAGGCAGACCTTCCTCTCGTGCACACCAGTGCAGCATCAGTAGTGTTTTAGGAGACAAACTGTTCCAGAGGTTTGGGACAGCTGGAGCAGGAGAGTTAGTGTTCCCCACTCTCATCCTGAGAAATATAGGACAGCAGAGACTACGTGGTGGTTAGAAACTCTGCTATAAGGTCTGACCCATTTTTGTCCTCTAAAAGCAATATAACATCTGTTCTCAGTATTTCTGTGTGCCATTTCGGAAATATCTCTGGAAAAGCACCACTATTTCATGCCCTGTCCACTTTCAAATTGTATTATTGCAGCTCCCAGTTTATATATGCTTGGGGATAGACCTTTATATAAACTAAAACTTACATAGAAGATTAGCTTGGGGATAAACTCAGTAGCAAAATGGATCTGTACCTGGCAGTTAAATCTCAGATTGGTCCAGCTGTCCTGCAGATCCTGCTGTGAATAAGTAGGAATAAAAATTATTTGCTCCATGCTGAGGCATCCCTACAGAGCAGCGGCTTTTTGGAGGTTCTTGGGACCTTGTTTCTGGAGGTGGTGGGGAGAAAGGGCTTGGAAAGACATGTCCCTGCAGCTACCAGGTCGGTGCAGGCAGCAGATGAGCCAGATCCGTGTGTTTGGTGGGGTAAGGGAAGGAGAGGGGATGGAGATCCCGGAGGTTGCAGCTCCCAAGTTCCCTGTACTTCAGTCTCATGACCTCGAAATGATGAACAGAAATCCCTGCGGTTAGCCACCACAGGAGTCCCATCAGTGGTGTGCAGGCAAGGGGCAGAGGGGCTTGGCTCCGATTATCAGGGTGCCTCTCATGCCTTGGAAGAAGAGAGCAAAATCCCTGTGGACCCTCCGTGACAGCCTCAGGTCTGGGAGACCTGATGGCTCCCAGAGGTCCCGGCTGCTGCTAAAACTCTTCTCCCATTCCTGAGTGAGAAGTTTTTGTTCTGCAGATATTATCTGTCAGTAAATATTCCTCTAATCTGAAAGCCATCAAAAATGCTGGCTCCACTTATTTTAGAGTCCATCTTTGACCTTTACTGCTGTGAAATACATCTTCTGATATTCCACCAGAGGCTATAAAACATCTGGCCTGACTGAGCACCAAATAGCTGGAATTTTCTATCCATTTCAGTCTGTGGCATTGACCCCAAACGACAATTTATCTGCACCGTTTCTGAGTCCCCTGGAACCCGTGGGGCCTGAGATGCTGAGAGCAGCATCGATCCACCAAGCAAACCCAGCCCGTGCCTGGGTGAATGGAGAAGACCCAATTTTGACGGAAGACCTCTGGTCTTACATAGCATCATACAGCAGCCTTCAAGGCAGGGCAATGAGACTGAAGGATGTCTGCCCTTGCACAGACCCTCCCTGTGCCCAGCCTCGCTCCTCAGCGGCAAAGCAATGGGAAAAGGCAGAAGACACATAGTTGGTAAGGCAGGGTGGCACCAGCTCCCTCTTCAGAGGCTGAGTTGCGCCGCCACCATGGCTGTGCCCCCGCACCTCCAAACACCTCAGGGGCCCCGAGGAGCGCGGAAAATACCCAGGTGCAGGCGTTACTGACTTGGACGAACACACAGCCAAAAGTGGTGGCTCTCGGCAGGCCTGGGAGCAGGGGCAAGGAGAAGACACCTGCACGTTGGCAGGTGGACTCAGCTGCTGTGGTGCTGTACTTGCCGCAGCTGAAAAACACCCACCACTGCCTCAGCTTAGGGTGTCCCCAAAACCTGCGGTCTGCCTGGGCTGAGAGATGCTGCCTTGCCCCACACCCCAAGTTTCTGACTTTGTCCCACCCTCTGTCTCTTCTCCATAGACCGTGGGGCTGCTGGCTGGTGAGGCTGGAGAGGACTACACATCATTTTGAGGTAATTTTCTTGGAGAGCAAGCAACACTTGACCTTGCGTCTCTTTTGGTGGGCAGCCAGGAAGGTCAGATGCCCAGAGGCGTTTTTGGTGGCGGCATCCATAGCAGCGAGGCATTGCAATATCTTCAGCTGCACTTCTAATTCCTTGTGTTTTCTGCTACAGATGAATAGACAAAAGACCTCCCAGGCGGGGAGGGGGCCCTGCTCCACCAGAATTTGGATTTTTCACTGTCAGCCAAGCAGAGGATCCAAACTCCAACAATGAGCTCCCTGCTCCAGCCGAAAAAACATTTATAACCTCTCCAAGCCGAGCTCTGGCAGGGCAATACAAACTGTGAGCTCCACAAGCTAATGACCTTGAAAGTATCCATTTATCTTGGCCTTTCCCCCCAGCTTGAGATGCCACAGAAAATGTGAGGCTTGCTTTCTTCTTCTTCCCTTTTTTTTTCCTTTTCCTTTTTGAGCAGGAGGGATGAATATTCAGGGGATGCAGACGACATGGAAACCGCTTGGTTTCACCTCTCTAGCTGGAGCTCAGCACTGAGACCCCAGTGGAAACCAAGAGCGGGGGGCAATTGGTCCTCCCGTCCTTGGTATGCCAGGAGGGCAGTCCGCGGGGAAGGGACATCAGTGCTCTGCTTCCATTTTCTGACTGCCCCTCCACTGATCTTCATAAATAAACAATATTTATGACCAGCAAAACCCAAACATTTGAGCCCGTTGCTCTTACCCGCTGAAGGCAGCTCATAACCTGGTGCCATGTGACAACCTGAACTGCACTAAAATCCAGGCAACAGGTTAGAAATGTCCCTGGAACAAATAGAGCTAGTGCACAGTAAATGGTATTTCCTCAGGGAGAGCAGTGACTGACTCCCTGGAGAGTTTTACTTTTCAAAGTCAGTGTCTGTTTTCTATGCATTCAGTGTCTGTTTTCTATGCATTGCCACTGTATGGAAACCACTAGTTGGCACAGCAGGGTGCTCCCTTTCTTATGGGATATATGACTTAGATGTAAAATAATCCCGCTTCATTTCCTTTGGCGTTCAGTACAGACAGCTAAAAGTGAAAAGAGAAGTCACACAAAGCAGCTGGCGACGGACATGGACAGAAGCTGCTACTGAGAAACATCCTTCTACTTACAGAACAAAACCCTGATTTGCCGAGATGTTTTCTGACTGCTGCACGTTTTAGTCCTCTTACAGCTGTGGTAGGACCCAAGCACTCTATTTGCAGATATCCTCTGATGTACAGCCCGATCTAGCTGCTGCTCTGCAGATGCTCCAGCACCTGCGGGCTGGGACCTGCCGCTCACCTTTGTTCTCAGCCGGTATGGTGGGCTGTCTGCTGGGACTAGCATTTGGGCTCCAGAGAGAATTTGCTGGCTGCTGCCTTTGAAGCTGTAGAAGTAAGCACCAGCTCGCGTTTCCATTTTAGGCATACATGTAATGTACGTCTTTGCTTAGTGGACACTCTGGGCTGCAATCCAGCCTCAGGAATTCTTGGCTTCCCTCTGGGTTTTGATGACTTTATAAGAGGTGGTGTTGCACTGAAGGGGTCCGCGGTAGTCATCTCCCGACTCACTGCCAGCAGGATGGAGGCTCAAATGGAGACCTGAAGAACAGAATTTTTATTCCAAAAGAGGCGCCCCGCAAGGCGAGTGCCACGCTCCCCGCGCACCCAGTGCTGCCCGCCCGCTGCCGTCACTGGAGTTGTGGCTGCAGAACCAGGCGTAGCAAGGACAGGACGCTCGGTGTGACTGTGCACCGCAGGCAAAGGCTGCCTCATGGCTCCACCAGCCAGATCAGTGCTTTCTGGCAGGTCGGGGAGGTTGAGCCAACTCCTCGTACTTGCCTCTGCTCACCCCAGTCAAGTGCCTCATTTGCAGGGGAGCATTCAGGAAGATCCCCTACAGCACTCACCTTCCTACTCAGGCTCATGCCTGCACTCCGACTTTGGGATAAAGCGGGGCATTCATCTCACCTGATGAACACGGCGCTTTGAAAAGTTCTCATTCCAAAACCCTCTGGGCAGGGGTCGGGGGGTGCAGAGCTGCCGTAAAACGAGAAAGTGCCATTCTCACCCGGCATCTGCCGGTACCGTGCCGCCGCGCCGCCGGCAGGCCTCCGGCGCCCTGGGTGCTAACCAGGCACCCCTGATCACCAGATAAGGCCTCAGTTCAGCCAGGGACTTCAGCATCAGCTTCAAGGGAGTGATTAAAAGTTTGTCAGTATTCAGGGAAGTGCTTCAGGGCACTGCTTGCACAACCAGATCGTATTTAGCTTGAATACAGCTATCACAATCTGGCTGCTCTAAAAGTACCTTTATGATAGGAAGGTGCAATTATTTCTTTAAAAACAAAACTCCCTTTGCAGAAAAGGAAATGCCAAAGCCTTTTCAAAGCTCATTAACACAGTGAATAAGAAGCCAGAGCTGATTTACATAACAGAGATATACATACGTATGTATACGTGCGTGTACATTTGCATGAAAAGCATTTGCAGAGCATTCTAAAAATAGGAGAAATTTCAGAGGTTTTTGGGCAAGTAAATCTTTACATGCTTTTCTGTTTTATTGCTTCCCTCCAAATTAACAGTTTAAATTGAAGTCCAGTCCTCCTGTACTGTACGATCTGCAAGCCAGTGAACCTCAGACTTTCCTACAAACATCCCTCTCTAATTCCTCCATTGCAGGAGCAATCAAGCACACCCAGTGCCACGGGGATGAAGGAGACACGTCTTTGTCTCTACTCTTGCCCTTCTCCTAAAATGAAATTCACCCCTTAATTTGGAGGGCAGTTTTCCTCCAAGGAAGGTAGGAAAATGGCACCAGTTCCCTTTGAAACCCTTGCTATTTTAACATGAAAATGTTTGGAGGTTTGAGGGGAGGAGGTCAGATACCAGCTCTTGCGAACTGTGTGCTCCAAACACTTGAAACGGTGCTTAACCTAAAGCTTAGGAGTATCCTCGCTGGCTTGGGTGGAGCAGCTCTCATCCTTCACGCTAAGTGTATGCTTAACTGCTCCTCTGGGTCAGGGCCCCAATTAGCACACCAAGATCTAATTTTATTCTCAGTTACAGCTGCATAAGACTATATTAAGCAAATCGATTTGTACCAGTAAAAAAATTAGATTAAGATTTGGCTCAGGATAGAAAGGGAGATCACACCACAGAAAAAGGTATTTTGTTGTTGGATGCTGCTGCCCCTGTTACATATGTTCATACCCTGACAGCTCTTTGTCCTCTCAAAACGTCTCTGCTCCAACCTCTTCTCACTCAGACCAGTCTTTGTAATTCCTTCTGCGAAACAGCCTCTCAGCAGAAAGTGTGTGCATGCCAGTAAGATAACACCGTGCCCAAGGATCCCCCAATTTCCAAAACAAAGCCTGTTAGCAAAAAACTACGTAACCCATAGGTAAAACACATCTGTGAGTTAAACCTGCACCTGTGTCCATGAGTAACCACATGTCAGCATCGCTGTAATCTTTATTTCTTCATCCTTCCCTTCTCCATCAAGCCGTTTAGGCCCTGATCCTGGTGCTTCAGACACCAGCTAACATTACTCAGAAGTAAAGCCCGTTGACTCCAGCTTGGCTTAGGTGTGTTCTCATGGTCCCTGTTTCGGGAAGCTCTCCTTTTATATGAATTACCCTAAATTATCCAGAATTACACTAAATTATCCACTTATAGCCAAATACATGCTACAGTGTTTTCCTGAACAAGATGAACTCAAACATGAACTCATGATTATGTCTGAGCATCTTCCCCACCCAAGATGCAACCAGCTTGGAAGAACACAGGACTGTGTGTCCCCCGGTACAGGCAGCTGCCTTCTGCACACTGGATTCAAAATGCCTCACGCTGCTGGGTCTGTGGACGTCAGCTGATGCTGGTGTGCTTGGTTGGACAGTTACTTGCACCTGTAAAAAACAGGGGTAAATCCAGCAGAGATCAGTAAGGAGAAGCAAGAGCCCGGCCAGCTTCAGTGCTCCCAGCTTTCCCCTTGCCCCAACGGCAGCACGGGTGCCCCAGCCTGCGAGCGGCCGTGCTGGGAGCCGCGGCAGGACGAGAAGATCCCCTCAGCACAGTGAGGTCTTGCGGTTTGGCCAAGGGCCCCAGAAGGCTTGGAGTTGGCTTTGGCCAAGCATCTGGAAGCTGGGACTCACAATGCAATGTCAAACCGAACCCCGGCGGGTCCTGCAGTGGCTGAGAGGGGATGAATGCACAAGTCAAAGCCGACACATGGTTTACCCCAACCTCTACCAGCAGCCACTCTGGTTTTTAAAAATACAATTTTGTCTGCATACAAGGAAAGTAGGAAAAAGTAGCACAGACAGAGGCACACTTTGAGATGAACGAAGCGTAGGTCTTGTTTGAAGCACTGTCAGGAACCCTAGCGTCTCTCAGGATCAGGCACTGGGGTCAGTCCTGTCCAGTTGTCCCTGCCCAGGAGGACAAGGAGCTTTAAATTTTATCAAATGTGATTATTTTTTCTGTTAGTGTCTTGCCTTTTTTTCCTTTTTTTGTCTTTTTTTTTTTTTTGCAATTGGCGGTAGTGGATGTGCCATGCAATGTAAGCCAGAGGGTTTGTAGAATTACTGGTAGGACAGCATCGATGCGGCAAGCCAAAAGTTTGCAGAAAAATTCATGTGTACAGGCTCCTAAATATGGATCTACATGGTTATTTTCAGCCAGAGTCTTGCACATCCATAGTTCTGGGTTAGAAAACATAAGCCCCAGGTGAAATGCGTTTGGAGGCTCTCTGCCACCTGATATGAAGGAAGACCCCTGTCACATCTGTATGACCTATTTGCTTCTCCCCACTAAGGAATTGTCCAGGACTCATGTAACAACTTCAAACTCAGGCACATTCCTCGAGCTGTGTGAGGAAGCTTGCACATTGCCTGACCACATTATATCTGCCTCTAGGCAGTGTTATCACTCCTTCCCTTCCATATGCTTAAGCAGAATTTTTACAAAAATAAATGAAATACATATGTACATTATGCAAAGAGTGTTCTTGAGCCGTGCTATATTTGGTTTTGCATGATACGTATCCAGCGTGTAGACCATTGGCACTCGGTTTTTAACTGTTAGAGATAAGCAGAGTCACAGTAAGCTACAAAAGAGTGTAAAATATGCAGGGCCTGATTCTCCGGCTCGCGGAGGCCCCTTTACATCACGCTGGCACCGTGCTGGCATCTAAAAGCAAGCGCACATGTGACTGGAATCCACTTTCAGGCCCTTTTATACTGCCAAAAGAGCTTAAAGTTGCCTGAATTCAAATGAGACTCAGATGCTTGTACTACAAGCTGGTAGCCGTCATTAAAAGCTTCGTTAATACCGCTGCCCCTCTGCCCCCCAGTGCCGGGGCTGGTGACAATGGGGAGCTGCCGGAGGAGTGGGCAGCACCGTCCCTGTCCCCGTGCCCAGGCCAGTGGAGCCTTCCCAGGGCCAGGCAGGGGGACGCGGGGATGGGCGATCAGGGGACGGGCGGGCAGGCGGGTGGGGAGGAGTACGTGGGGCCGAGCACCCTGCTTCTCCCAGCCGGTTCCCTGCGCAAACTGGGACCTGCAGCACCCGCATCTCCCTTTTCACAGCTGGTTTTTCTCCCTGCAAAGAGATGACACAGAACAGGCTGTATGTACAAGCGCAGGTACAGCCGCCCTCGGTTTTAATCATTCAGCGCCAGCCAAAGAGGGAGGGACAGGAGCGTTCTGCCGCCTTCCCGCTTTCCCTGCGGTGGCTGCCGCCACCTCGGCCCA
>NW_010515836.1:12555-12903 GCF_000687285.1 Phaethon lepturus
TCTGCAGCCGGGAGTGAAACCAGAACGGCTGGCTCGTGACTGGCGCATAGATCACCGGTTCATGACTCTCTCCCGCGAAAAAAAGTTCGCTTGCATTTAAAGCACTGGGGGAAAGGATTTTTTTTTTTTTTTTTTTTTTCCAGAAAACAACAGCTGTTTAGTGAAGTAGGAGAGTAAACTCTGCATGTATAATTTATCCATTGTAAAGGATGCAAAATCTACTGGGAACAGGAGGGGATAAGAAAGAGCGAAGACACTTGTGGATGCCAAGAATTCCAAGTGCCAGACCTTGCTAGTGCTCTTCCAAAATGGAGGGTCCTACACGGCTCCCGTTTAGCTAGAGCTGCG
>NW_010515837.1:0-2541 GCF_000687285.1 Phaethon lepturus
CCGGGCACGTCCCCCCGGAGCAGCGCGGCGCTGACGCGGCACCTGCCCCACGAGCCTCCATCCAGCTGCGATGGGGCCGAGCTGGCCGGGTACGGTGCCGAAGGAGGAACCACGGACGCTCTTGCCACACTTCCAGAGGAAGGCATGACGTGAGCTCTGGCTTAATTGGTTATTAATAACTTCTTTGTTAACCAGCCGGCCCTAAGGAGGAACCGAAATTCAACTACTTCTCCAGCGGAGAGCTCAGCACCACTCTGCCAGCGGTCATTGACAACCGCTCCCTGCATCACTTTTGTTCTCGGAAATCGCAGACCTCCCTAGTGAGTCACGGCGGCGACGGCATCGTCCCCTCACCTACGCACGCCTCGCAAGGCTTCTTGGCTGTTTTCTTTTTAAATCCTGGAAAAATAACAGATGCCGTTGTTGAGGGGGAGCTTCTCAGAATCTGTTCAAGCACCAGGATGTGTCCGGATGTGACCGAACTCACGGTTCCCCTGAGATGAGCCCTTTGGGAGCTGCAGAGCTCCAGGCCCTGCCCACGGGTGGTTACTTCTGCCGCCCCATGCTGCCTGCTCAGGGTGAGGAGCTTTCTTCCACAGCAAACACTGACACCAAATAGCCTCCACACCCAACCCCACGCCTCCCGCCCGAGTTCTTCGGAGCTGCCAGTTAAAGGGACCCTTTTGATTTCTCTCCCGTGCAAGTCAAAGCAGTGATGGGGCCCTCTCCACCTTCCTGCTGCGCTCACAGCAGGGTGGGTTTCCAGCCCTGTTTGGGGATGGCTCCTGTGGATGCAAAGAAATGGCAGAAAAATCCCCACTCCCATACGTGCTGCGGCACCAGTCTACCCAGATAATGTTGGTATGAGGACCTTGTCTTCCCCATAGCCCACACAAACAGCCCAACACCAAGGAGGAAGATTGGAGGCTGGATGCCACAAGCAGTTTCTCACCCCAGAAGCCTCCATCAGACATTCCCGAAGCAGCACTCAGCAGACAACATTGTTCAGACAGCTTAAAGCAGAGCCTGGGTTGAATTGGATGAAGGTACCCAGCAGGTCTCAGAGTTACTCCCAGGTATATCAGGGACCACAGTAAAGTCCCAGGGCAGAGCCCAAGGGTCAGCATACCACAGCCATGGAGCACACAAGATCTGCTTCCAGCTGGGCACCAAGTGCCTGACCCAGGTAGACCTGGATGGCTCAGTCCTCTCCAGGTCACACACAGGGAAGCCAGCTGGAGGGAGGACACCTTACAGACGGAGAGACAGCCCACCTCTTGCTCCTCAGGCATCCCAAGTTACCAAGAGGAACCAGCTCAGGGAACAGCAGGATCTCATGAGCATCTCCAACACACAGGAGAGAACACCACCTCACCAGCCCAAGGCCAGACAGTGGCCTCCATTTCCTTTTCTAGAGCCCAGGGAGACAACTATCCTTCAGCTGTTGCTGGCCCTGATGATTAACTCATTAATGGTTAACATCTCTGTAAATGATCCTCACCTGATTCTCCATCACAGCTGTGCCCCTGAACCAAAGCAGAGGCAGCGCATCTCCCCAGAGCCAAGCACCAGCACTGCTCGCATCCATCAGCCTGAAACTGAGTCCTGGGAGCGAGGAGTGTTTGGTGTCCCTAAGGCTGCTGCTTATCACGTCTGTTCTCTCACTCCTCCACCAAAACAGTGTTTGGTCCGTTCCCAGGAGCCTGGTCCCAGCCACCATCCAAGGCTGCACACCCCTCGAGGAGGCTGTTTGGGTTGACCTGCCTCCTCAGTGACCCTTTCCTGCAGGTTTGGGACTTCATGATGTCTAGTCCTTTCCCATATCCATCATCAGGGACAGGCCCAAGTGCCAAAAGTGAGATTCTACCACCAGCCCTCCATCCTTGGCTTCCCCCACGGGAGCTAAGGAGCATGGTCCCACTTCCCATCCCACCTACACCATGGGCAATGGGACCCGCTCTGATTTACTAGCCCAGAAACCCTAATACCAGCCCCAAGCACCCCTGTAGACTCCGAGGAGATGCAACTCCATGGCTGCAGACCACCAATGCCTCAAGGGACCTCTTGCAGCCACATTGGACCAAGGGTGGCAAACTGGCTCTGGGTCTGCTGGCTGCCCCTCCTGTAAATGCTTTCCTACGGGTCCTGTGGGATAATGAGGGGTTCAGAGGGGTCTGGTCCTCCCAGCGCCAGCCATGCTCTGTACTCAGTTACACCAGGGTGTAAACGGTGACTTAAGTTCCTCGATATGGGCTGGACTTTGTAGAGAAGTAGGGTTACACACAAGAAGTCGACGTACGGGAGCTGCTGATGTGGCCTCTGCTGCGGGGGGGAAGTGCTGACTCTGAACTCCTGTTTACGGGCACTGACGCAGCGTTTTCTAGCCCAGGATGTTGCTTCCTCTCTGTGTGGGGCCTCAGCGGGGCACCCACTTCCTCAAGAGACAGAGCATCCCCATGGCATCCTGTGTCCCGGGCATGGGTCGGTACCGGTCCCTAGGCACGCAGGCCGCTATGGGTGACGTGACACCTCTGCGCGGTG
>NW_010515838.1:0-366 GCF_000687285.1 Phaethon lepturus
AGCAGAAATCGAAGAGGTTAACGGTTATTATTTCTTCCCCTCGATTCCAGCGCGCTCTCCTGCCCGCCACTGCAGGCACATATGGACGGGACTGCGCGCACGCAGGCTTCGACGCGCAATCTCCGAGCGAGATCGGCCGCTGCAGCCCAGCTCTGAGCTCATAAACATCCCTGCTCCAGCGCGGCCGAGGGAGGCAAACCCCTGGCTGAGTTATTTTAACATTTGTCAAAAGCTTTTCTTGCGCTCTCTTCCCCTTCAAGTCGGAGGCGTGCAGATTTTTAAGCCAGCCAGTGCTGCCAAATCTGATCTTCCTGACGGGGAAGCAGCTTCCCAGAGCTCCCCAGCTTGGAAGGGGTGTAGCTGAAG
>NW_010515838.1:447-1205 GCF_000687285.1 Phaethon lepturus
AAGGTTCAAAACAAGCCAGCCCAACCTCCCTTCCCCCCTCTTTTTTTTTTGGGAGGGGGTCCATTTATTAGCCCTATTGGCCCAATTTATTGGCCCTAGGGCCACTCCAGGAGTCAGCTCCGGTGTCTGGTCCTGCCCGCCCTTGGCTGTGTAAATCACGGGCTGGTGTCACGCCGCTTTCTGCTCCTGCTCCCCCAGGGGCTGCTCCCCATGGACGGGTGTTTCACCTCTGCCCAGCACCCAGCTGGATGGGTCCCCGGCGGTGCGCGGTGCCAGGGCGACGCTCTGCACTGCGGTTATGCACTCAGGGTGTATTTTAGGGTATAGATTGCAGATATTGCCATCAGCCCTCCCGGCTGCCCCGTGCTCTCGGGGCGGGGGCGAGATGTGTGCATCACCTCTGGGACCACCCCGGGCCACCCCTCCCCGGCCAGGTACCCGCTTTATCCTGCCTTTTTCTGCCATAGCCATGTCATCCTTCCCAGGATGACACCGTGTCCAGCAAAAACCGCTCGAGGCCCAAGCTGGGGGACAGAGATGTCCCTTTGCAGGCAGTGACCCATCGGCAATGCGCCCCGTGCAGCCGGGGCCGGGGCGGGGGCCGGGGCAGTGAGGACCCCCGTCCTTCCCCCAGCGTTTCCCCCTTGGCCCCAGAGGCTGGGAACATCTTGCTGTGATTATTTTGGGGGGGGCAGTGGGGCGGCTGGTCTTGGCCTATGACGGGGGGGGGGGAGGGGGGGGGGCAGGGGAGGCCCAGC
>NW_010515838.1:1333-2685 GCF_000687285.1 Phaethon lepturus
GCCTATGACGGGGTGAGGGCAGGAGGGGGGACAGAGCAGCCCCAGCCCCAGCCCCATTTATAACCTTCTTCCTCCTCCTTGTTTGGGGCCAGACCTTATTCTTGAACTGTCTGGCTTTTCCAGGGGAGACAGCTTTCCCTCAGTTTGCGGCATTAAATAATTAAATGGAGGGAATAATCGTCAGTGAAACCCCCTTGGGTTCGCACTTCCTCGGGCCCTGTGATTGCTGATATTTTTTTGGGTGAAATATGACCTTTTTTATGATCAAAGGGGATCAGAGTTCCAAAGGAAAGTAAAAAAAAAAAAAGTAAAAAAAAAAAAAAGAGGGCAAGCATTTTCTTTTTTCCCAATCCTAGCGGTCTGGTAAAGTTTCTTTAGACATGCAAAGATTTACACACCTTTCTGCAGGGTGCCTTAAATTACCCTCCGACTCTTTACACATTTCCATGAGCAGAGCAAGAACAGTAAGTCATTGAGAAATTAACTGGCCTTTCAGTAATATCCCCTGTCGGCCTTTCAGAAGGAGAATGTCTAATGACTTTTTTGAAGTAGAGGTCAGGGTTTGCTTTTTTTAAATAAAACAATCTGTATTAATGCAATTTCCTTTTTAGCTGTAGGATTTGACTTTTTTTTTTTAGCATCTTTTTTAACTCCGCCAGCCACACGAAGCAAGACCCAGTTGTTTGAAACCCACCCTCCTGGCCTTTCCTAACTCTCTTGTGCAAGCTCTTCTTTTTTTGGGGGGGGTGTGGGTGGATGGAATGTATTTTAAGTGATTAAAACTGCACCTTGAAGCTGGCAAGGTGACACTCGGCCATGCTCAGAGCAGAATAGGGGTGGTTTGGAGACGAAGCCAAGCAGGTTTGCTTTGCCTGACGCTGAGCACCTGGGTTTTGCTGAGCTGGGTGTGTGCTCAGAGCCAGGCTTTGCTGAGCCGGAGCTGCTGGGCTGATGAACCAGAGCGGCACTGAACTGCAGGGCTGTGCCAGGCTCTCGGGGTGAGGATCCGGCCGGCCAGAGCCTGCCAGATTTGCAGTTTGCAGCCCTTGGGATGAATGTGTTTCTGCTTGCCAGTCCCTCATCTTCCTCTCTTAAAAAAAAAAAAAAAAAAAAGATATTTTTTGGTAATCTTGCTTTGTGTCCTCCTAGGGGTTTCTCTCATGCTGTGATAACATCTCACACTTCCACAACGCTCGCCGCGGCACGGATCCGGACGTGCTCTGCCAGCCCCAGCCCTCCTCCTCACCCCCG
This sequence comes from Phaethon lepturus, assembly GCF_000687285.1. Lineage (NCBI taxonomy): Eukaryota > Metazoa > Chordata > Aves > Phaethontiformes > Phaethontidae > Phaethon > Phaethon lepturus. The sequence continues at coordinate 2,585 of NW_010515838.1, forward strand.
AACGGCGGCGGTGGCTGGGGTGGGACGGTGCAGCATCCTCGGAGCACTGCTTGGGCTGGCGCTGCTCCTGTCGGTGCCCGGCTGCCCGTTCTCCCTAATAT
>NW_010515839.1:0-31052 GCF_000687285.1 Phaethon lepturus
GAAGAGTAAACCTGTCTAAGCCATGAGCCACACGTTTCTCCAGGAGAAGGCTGTGGGAGATGCTGTCAAAGGCCTTACTAAAGTCCAGGTAGACAACATCCACAGCCTTTCCCTCATCCACTAAGCGGGTCACCTGGTCATAGAAGGAGATCGGGTTTGTCAAGCAGGACCTGCCTTTCATAAACCCATGCTGGCTTCAATGATACAAAGGAAGAAGTTTTAATTGGATGTATTTTTTAAAACCTTAACCACAAAGCTCAAAAAAAGACAAGGTTTCTTTAGGCTGATTCTTGAATAAAATCACAGAAAAAGACCAATCCGCAGTTACATTGTTCAGTGTGCTCTGCAGAAGTTTGACTGTTTAGTTCAGGTTTCCTCTTACATGTGCAAAAGACAAATTACATGAGGAGTATTCCCTTATAGAGAGAGATGTACCACTATTTTAGAGTGGTACAAAGCTGATGGAGAAAATCTTCTTCAAAACTTAAGGCATTCTTGGCGAAGAAATGAAAAGATTTAACGAAAAGATTTCTTTCTGAATACTGATGCGGATAAAGTACGTATCATCTGCAGGATGGCTCGAAGCACCTAATGTGGGTGCTCTGAACTGCCCTCTGGATGTGCCCTATGGTCCTTATTGACCATAGGGAAAGCTGTGGGAGGACTGTGATAGCTGTCTGGAGCAAAGGAATAGTAATAACTTTTTAAAATATAGTAATGATTTTTGGATTTCTGAAGTACTCAGTGACAATTTTTCCCCTGCTGCACTGACATATTGTCTCACTGTGTAACTTTTATAGAGGTATACTCTGCTGAATTTTTGTTCCTCTCAAAGAGCATTTTAGGAACAGGGCACGTATAAAGGTGTCCCAGTATGCAGGAGCTTAGATCTGCCTTACCCTCCTCTGTGGAAAGCTTTGTTGTATGCTGGTGCACTCAGATTGACTTTATCATTACAGAGCATCTAAGAAAAATGAACTCCCAGCTACAGAACAAAATTGCAAAATAACAAAAATACCTAAATTATTAAGACTATATTTAAGAATAACGATTTGGTTTCTCCATCTTCTTAGCTAGCTTCTAACTCTCCTTCTCCTAGTTCAGCTGAAAATTCTCTAACTTAAAATGGAGTTTCTTTGTCCAAGATGTGTGCTGCTTGTGGAGGAGGAAAGGAACCAAGGAAGAACCAAGACCCTCTCCTACACCTTTACAGTCTTGCAGGCCTCAGTGTTGCTTAATTCCTTTGCATATTTGTATATAATACTATCTGTGAGGATTTAACATTGTTAAACAGTGAGAATTACTTAGTGAGAATTTAGCATTAGGAGAAATACTAAATGCACAAACCGCTTATTTCATTCCTAGCTAATACTTTTCTATGCATATCATGTAAAGACTGATCACAGCATTATTAAAAGCCGCAAAATCCAGAATGGGATAGTTCAATGCAGCAGTGCATCCTCCTCTGCCTGTTTCTGGTGCTGCAGGGTACATTGAGGGACATTGTCACTGAGGTTCCTGCTCCTCTGACCATATAATAAACAGCCAAACACCAGCAGAACCGCGTACAGTGGTTCTTCCTGAGTCTGCACACAGCCTGAAACCATGACTCGGTGACAGGGACTATCTCACTGCTCACAGCTCCCTCTGAAGTGTCACACAGACACAGCCTGTAATATTTTCACATGAGCTGATCCAGCAAAAGGGTGCAGAAACACCACCAGAGGCGTGTGAAGTGGGAGTCTCAGCACAGAAGAAAGGAGAGAAAGCTGGAGAAAAGAAAGCAAAAGGCAGGAAGACGACTGGCCTGATAAGAAGCAGAGAGTCCAAGTGACAATACATACAAATAAATTTAGGGATAAATGCTTTATTCTCCCCATGATCTCCGCACGAGCCCCCCTGACGTTACGGGGAACTGTGGAGGCTGGCCTTGGCCCCTACTCCATCTGACAGTCTATAAAATAAATGCAGAATCTCGCCTTTTCCTCTTCATGAATTTGCCATGCCAGATCAAAGAAGTGGGAATCTGGGACCAGTGCAGTACTGATGCAGCTGGCAGAGCTGTTTTATTTGAGAGGCTAAATTCAACCTTCGCTTGGTCGAATAACTTAATGGTGCTTACTGGGAGCCTGCTTTTTAAAAGGTTCAAATCTTTCTGCTGCCAAGAATCAGAGTTTGCTTTCAGCATGTTGAAATTATCTCAGGGGAAGGCTTTTGTGAGCCAAACCATTCCAAAAGTATTCTTAATTGCTTTCCACACTCTTGTGAAACAGGAGATTATGCAGCAAATCCACATTCTAAACCAGAAAAATTAAGGAGAAAGTGGAAAAAACAAGCTGACAGATAAAAATAACAATACTAACCACATACCTTAAATAACAAAATTCAACTCCAGATGTTAAGAGTTTCCAACAATCATTGTGCCCCCCATGGAAAACTATAATCAGGTTACGTTAGCAACACAACGTACACTATGCAGATCTATTCAAACAAATCGTACAGGCCACTATTTGCAAACGATTTGACTGGTCTATACAGACGCATATTACCTTTATTTGTAAATTACCTCATAAATTAAGCAGAACTTATAAGGTATAGACAGTCTTCTGAAGAGTAAATATTTTTTCCTTTCTCTTGGTTTGCTTTTATTAATATGTCAGAAGTTTCAGGAAGGATGAGATTATCTTTCATGCTAGAATAGCAATGCTGACACAACAATATCGAAGCTATCATTGAAAAACATTAGTCTGCAGATAGTTTTCATCTATTGTACTGAACTACAAACATATTTCTTCAGGTTTTGGCGGCAATGCCTCAGTATGAAGGTAGACAAAAGGAGCACTTGAATACAGCCTCTGTAATCAACAGCTTTATGCTCTTCAAAACGTCTGGGATTATGTCAGGAAAATTCAGAGAACTTCTCAAGTTTAGAGAACAAGGAACCAGAAAGCTTTGAAGACAGATTAGTTAAAAACAGAATGTCTGTAAGTATTATGAATCATTTAATACAGATATGGGTGCAGATGGGTCAGACAGATATCAGTCTAAATTCGTATAAGATGTGACAGGTTTTGTCTCCTCAGTGATTCTTCTGTCAGCTCAAATAATTTGCAGAGGAATATATCTGCCTTTTGCCCCCTTTACATAGGCATCTCATTCTGTCATTCAGTAAATATAAGTATCCGAGCAGAAGCCTTTTCTAAATCTGTTCACAAATGCACTCATGAGCATGTTTGAAAATAATTGTACGGGAAGCCCTAAGCATTTAGGTGACTTGTATGCTTATAAAATAACCATAATTTGTAAGTATTCCCTAATCATTTTCTCTGTAAACAGAATACAAGAAGAGCCGTCCATAATTAGTGGTAGCTCATCTTAAAGCCAGGGAACGTCGATATACTAGGAAATTTAGGAGTCTGCCATAAAATCTTCCAGGCTTGAAACAACCTTAACCTTGCTAAAACAGGCAGATGACAGGAACATGTAATACAGGTTAGCCAATGCACACCACATGAAATACTCCCGCCTACAGCCATATTTAAAATTAGCATGCCACTCGCCAAAAATAATAACAGGTTTTCAGTACATGATGCTATTTCATATCAAGGTGTAGCGAGTTGGGCTGCAGCAATGCATAGAGAATTGTAAAAGGTCTGTAGTCTCTCTACTACTTCTGTATAAAAGATATCTACAGGACTCGTAAGCTGCCACGGTCAGGTGTGTCTGCTTGGAAGTGATTTAGAGATATTTCATCAAGTCCTCAATCAGAAAGTAGATTTTATTAGATTCAATCTCATTAAATAACTCCAAATTAAGTTTTTTATAGATTAGAAATATATCCTCAGAAGCTGGATATTTTCAAATTCAGTTGATATAGCACAGTTAGACATCTATGAGGCCTTTGACACAGCGCTGTCTGACATACTGATGAAAATGCATTACACAAAATCAATTTAGCACATCTTAAATGGATTAAAAACTGATTAAATGAGAGATCTCAAAAAATAATCCTTGTCCAGTGATGCTGTTTCTAGCGGAATCCCATAGGATCTGTTATTGATCACAGATAAAAATACTACTATGTAAAATTATTGTTCATAAGATTTGCAGAACTCATCTTAATCCGAAATAATGTTAAGAAAAAACTGGATTCTACAAAGTGACTTGGTTTGGTAACTTGGGCTTATTTGAATTACTGGTACTTTTAACAGAAAACTGTATAGCAGGGTTAAATTATTCACATCATACATATTGTATGAGAAACTTCACTTGGAAGAATTTAGGAGGTAAGATGATTAACTAACTAATCATAAGTGTGCAATGTGGTACAGTGCCATGACTTATATATTTATTTTCAGTAAGCGGTGAATGGGACATTGATGGAAATGCTGTACTGTGCACTGCAAGGTATTACATATTACAAGCCCATCTGCAGTGTGAATGAAAAAGAACAGGGAGAAAAGTTCCCCTAAAGCTCTCTTTTTCGCCCTGCAGCACAGTTCTTTGGGAAGGAAGAGATACTTCTGACCCTTCCTCCTCCAGATATGAAGCAGCAGATGTCAAAAGAGATTGCTGGTAATCAGAACTAGAGAACTCATTTAGAAAGTAACACCAGGGTATACAAGCTAGTTCCCAAGCAACTGCATCACTACCTACAAGTACAAAAAAAGAATGACATGTGATTTTCACGTATATGGAAAAAGAATCTCATTGTATTTGCATAAGATAAAATGGCCAGGCCCCACATGTTTATAATTTGCATTTTCAGTTTGCAGCTGAGGAAATAAAATAAAGAGGTCAAAAAAAAAAAAAAAAGTTTTCTGTTCAGCAAACAAAAAAGAACTACAAAAATTCTGTTGAAACTCATAAGTAAGTTTCATCTGACTCAAAAGGACATTTTTTATAGTTTCAGTGTCATGTTATTCAATCATTTTAGAATTCAGATCACTTCAAAAGAAAAATGTCATTTCAAAGTAAAAATCAAGTAATTTCATTTCTATAACATTAGAACATTCTGTGTATTCCTGAAAATAAATACATGGTTGTTTGCCTTAAAAACTATGAACATTTTATGTTTTCAAAAACCCCTTTTTATCCTCAACCAAATCTGTTTCTGAGATTGCATCCTATTTCACATTTCACCTCTCCTTACAACATCACTGAACCTGTAAATCAGGTGAAAATGTATTTCAGGATATGTAAAATAAAAAGATTACACTGTGTAAATTACAATCGCCAAATGTCAGTGCTACATTATTTCATACTGTTGTTGACTTGTTCATACTGTTGATCTTTTCTATCATTCCCTTTTTGAAGGACTGCGTGTAAAGGCTGTAGAAGAGGTGAGGCAAACATTATACTCAACGGTATTTTTCTCTTCTGCAATGATTATACGGAGAGAAAGTCAAAACAATAGTAATGACTCATAAAAGATTAGCAAAATGTCACATGTAAGTAGTGCTCTGGTGATGACATCTATAGAGGAACCTCACTGGTAATCTTATGTTTGACAAACCAAAACCATGGCAGAAACCAGCACAAGACTGGAGAAAAACTGCAGCCTAATGTAGCTCTGAAGGGAACACACAGCCAGCAGGTTGAGATGGGAAAAAGTCATCGTTCCACTCCAGTAACATTGTCATGGTATGCATAAATAAGAAACGCACATTAGGCACACCTGCATGTTCTGGTCACTCTTGTGATATTGATTTCCAAAGTCCATTGGAAAATTTCCGTAAGAGCTGCATGGCAAAATCCCAAAGACAGAAATGGAAATCTCAAGCATACATCTGCAGTATCTAAAGACTGCTTACTTTTGAGTCTCATTAGAGATAATGAAATCTTAGATCTGTATTTAGACAAACTATATGCAACACACAAAAAGTAAGAGCTTCTCAAAAAAAAAAAAAAGAGGAAAACATAATCCAAAATTTAAAATCCCACTCACTAAGAGCAAACACTTTGAAAAATTTGTGCCATCCACTTTTGATTGAGCACAACAGAAACTTAGCATAAGTTCGTGAGACCTCTTTTGAGACTGATAACCTTTTATTAACCTAAACACTCTGTTAAAAAAACTGCTTCTGACTCGTTTTCTCAAGTTGGATCTCTGTCTAGAGTGAAAGCTTTTTTCTACCATTGTCACCAATACTTTCTGATTGGAGTTTGTTTTGATCTCAGTTATGGAACCTTGAAAAACAGATAAATGTGAAGTCTTGAAGAAACTGTAAATAACATGAATCACATTTACAGTGAAGAAACAGCAAGGGTTTGTCACTTTAAACAAGCATTTTTAATGGTGTTTAAAATCCATCATTAAATATAAATGCCTGGCATGATTCTTTTAAAATTCAAAATTAGCTTCTATTACTAGAGAAAACCAACAACTGAAACATCAGTTAAGAGGTATAACACTTTGTATCCTGACTGGTGGCAGGGTCATGTGTGGCCTACATATCATTCTTCACATTCACATTTAACCAGAGAAACAAAAGAAATTTAAAAAAATACATCTCCCAAATAGCAAGCTCACAGGTCCTCCAGTGAGACAGTTCCTACAGAGTCTTGGACTGAGATGTTATGGGAAGTGAACTTGATCCAAGCAACCTGTAATTATACCAGGAGTTATTCTTACCAGGTAAAAAGCTAAAGGCATTTTGCCACCCTTTCTTGTCAAGACAATGCATCATTCACAATTCACATCTTTTATGATGACTTTTACTCTACTTCATAATCCACAGAAAGCTACACGAGAGAGTCCTTCCCCTTACCAGAGGGCAATCGACGCTTCACAGGATTCTTGTTCTTGAAACCCGGTCTTCCTGCTCATGAGAGCAACTGTATGGGGTTAGACCGAAAGCACATCTCCTCCAGTAAATAGTTTCTAACAGACATCAACACCAGGAGCCTCATAAGAAGTTTACATAGAGCTTTTAACAGGGTAAACATGCAGTGATAATTTCCCCAGAACATGGTCCCAACCTCTAGCAACCTGCATCTCCGTTAATTCTTCAGGCAGAGAAAGCATTATTGTTTTTAATAAGAATTTGATGGAGTTTTCTTCACGGAAATGTCCATTTTTGAAGCCATGTAAACTTTCAGAGTCCACAACATCCTGCACTGAGGAGTTCTGCAGCTCAACCACAAATCGTGCAAAGAAAGCCCTCCACCTTCCTGCAAGACCCAGCCTGATTCTCTTCACATGGACTCCAGGGTTTCTTGCATTCTCTTTCAGCACTCTGTCCAACCTAGGGCACTTCAAAATCTCCCGATCCCTAGCTGATCAGTCCTGGATGGAAGACAGCTGATCTACTACAAAGCTTGATCCCTCCAAACGCTCTGAATTACATTTGCCACTTGCCTGTCATATTCATCTTGAGGTCAAGAACATTTCAGGGCTCTTCCCGACAGAACACTAAGGCTCCCATCTTTGTAATTAATATTCATGTACTCTGTCTTTGTTATGTGAAGAAACAGCAGGTCACAGTGTCACCTTGTTTGGGTTAAATGTTTGCAATCTGCTGCACGTGTTGTCTTACTCATTTCTCGGGTAGTTAAAGAGGCAAGTTAGGTAAACAGAGATCAATAGCACCACCCTGAAGGATAACACCAAAGCTGTTATGACAAACACAAAAAAAAAAGCCTAATCAGTCTTGGAAGCATGTTGTAATATATTCCCTACAACCCACATTACTAAGCATATGAGACAAAAACCTAGGAGTCATGACATAATTTTCAATTACTGGAGTTTGAGTGAGATCCCCAGCTAAGAGAACACGCTCTGCCGAGGGCCTGAAGAAAACCGTAACCTCCACAGGGCATCACCTTGGAAGGTACAGGATCTGTTGTGAGCCTGAAGGAATAATTAACTAGAGGTGGTCACAACACTGCAGACAGATGGCAAGGAGCTAACCAGGGAATGAAGAAGTCCTTCCACAATGCCTTTTTGACAATTTTATGCAAACAGTCTCCCATTCCAGAACAATCACCTAAAGTGAACCTGAACCTAAGTACCTTCTACAACCAAAAGACCACTTGAGACACCACACCTCTTCTCTCAAAAACCTCATGCTGAAGTCCAAAATAGATTTCTGACTTTGGAGGAAAAATTAAAGGAAAAGGGTTTTATTCAGTTCCCTACCAGAATAATGACAAACTCCAAAAGCATGAAAATGAGGTAGAGCTGATACTCTCTGTAGTAATTAAATTTTTTTTCCACTTTTAATTTTCATTGGGAAGCTCAGTGAATTTATACCACAAGAGGAGTCTGGCTCCTACCGAGGATGGGCAATTTTCACCCATTGCCTTTTTCTATTTGAAAAATACTCTCAAGAATGTGTCCCTACACAGGGTAAACAAGATCTCATAAGAAGTCCTGAATGTAGATCATTCCTCCACCCAGATACCCATCTAGTGAATGCTGGCTAAGACACTGAAAATACCCATCAAAATCATATGCTCACCAAAAAAGTCACAGCCACTGCTATACCATGCCATTGGGTTTATTGCCCATTTACAAAGACCTTTTTTTCTCAGAAGAGTGCAAGTACTTAGAGAAAGACTGCTACATGAAGCTTTGTCAAGATTCTTGCTAACTTTAAGAAATCTTAAACAAAATTTTGGTTTTAAATGAAACACAGGTCTAAACAAGATTGGCCTAGCTTTGTATTTCTACGAAGATCTCAAAGTCTTGTCACTTTGGAAGCAGAATATTTAGAAAGCCCTTGATGGAGGTTTTGAACCCTGAGGATTCAAACACAGGTTTGAGGTCTTTTCGAATGCTACAAGTTGCCTGAAAGCACAGCTTTAAAACCTGAGCTGTAAAAGGTAGAAAGCTTTGCCAAAACCACTGTTTTCCCCATGACATTACAGGGTAAGTTTCGCAGCCTTGCTTGGAGGCTGAACAGCCATGCAAAATTCTACTTATTCCCTGGCATAGGCAAGGTGTTCTAAAAAAGGTCTCGGCACCTGGTTTGGTGTAAATTGAGCCTGCCTTTTGCTAAAGCAGCAAGAATTCTCTTGCAACAAGGAAGCGTAGCAAGCACATACTGTCAAATGTTTTTACCAAAGCTGGCAGAGATAGAGACATCCTTTGCTGCACCCCCTTGACAATGCTATTATTTGACTTCTCAGCATCTCTTGCAGGTGATACCATCTCCCAAACCCGACTTCAGTTTCCCTTACACGTTGAACAAACAGTGCTCTTCTCACAGTTATAATCCTGTTATAAACTGTGTGAAAACTTCTGTGAAGTTATGCTGCTGGAAAGCAGCCTAACTTATCTGCAGAGTTTCCAGGAGAAAACCTTCTTGTATAATCGCAATATGCACCAGGACGGATCCTGGTTCAAAAATAAAAGGCTACAATGTCTTACGTAAACCTGGAGGTTGGGTGAAGAAAGGGCAGTGATCTGGAGGTCATAAATATTCGGGCTATACTCACTCCATATGCTCTGAAGTCCAACTATAAATAGCCTTCAAATTGCTACACATTTCAAGAAAGTTGAGTAACCCAGCTTTCACTTTGTAATGTGAGGGTAAAAGTCTAATGATGCCACAGAAGGGCAGAGGAAAAGAGCTGCTGAAGCCATGTAGACATCTGCTGAAAGGGTCCTAGCTGTGAATTTCCATAGAGAGAACCAGCTGGCTCTAACACAGACAAAGAAATGAGAAAGTACAAGGCCAACCAGAACAAGGTCAGCTCTGCATGGGGAGCGAGCAAAGCAGCTAAATACTGACATGAGTGGTCTATGAGAGGGAGAAGGGAACAGCCACATACCCCTCTGCTTCCGCACGTCCAATTCTCAGCAAATTCTACAGTCAGCTATGACTTTAGACAGATTTTCTTTTACATGTCAATCACAAGTCTTACATATTTATATCTTCAGGAGTAAAAGCACTGCAAACAGAAACTGGGTCATCTGCAACCCCTTTCCAGCTTATTTACTAATAAATTTCATTGACTTTGAAACACGCTTCCAAGCAAAAACTACTGATGTGCTAGACTACTGTGTGTAGCCTTCTTGCTCCCTCCATTCCCCCATGACTCCTTTTATCCTTTGTGTTGCTTCCAGCTGCTGGCGCTGTCTGTTCAAACCAGTACCCTAGTTCTAGGCATCCCGCATCCCAGGTAGCAGCTAGCTGAATTTGGACACAATCACCAGCACTTACAGTGCCAGAGTTGGTTCTCTCATACTGCCCTTGCAACACTCTCAGTAAGTTCTCAATACGACAACGAAAAGGACTCTGTCAGCTGTTTGGCTTCACACAAAAATGTCATCCATCACTTCAGAAATCACTTCTCCCACACCCCAAATTACAATTTTGGATAGATGCTGAATTGTAAATAAATATCCCAAGAGCACTCAAAAGAGAAGCTGACTCTTTTCCCCTTCTGTAACAATCAAAGCAGGTGAACCACAGCATTTCAATAGGCAAGAAAAAATTCTAATCAACATTAACTTATTATTGGTCATTTGTTTTAGCATGCTACTTTTCTTTTGATTGTTACATCTAAAAGTCCTCAAAATAGCTAAACAAAGAAAAAAGCTATATATTGCTTCTTCTTCAAGGATATTACCAAAAAAATCACAGTTTAAATAATCTGCCTAGAATCACAGCCACTTTATTTTGAAAACAGAAATGAAACTTTTTTTTTTTATGAACAGCCTTCTCTTCCAGGCAATCAAACAAAGCAGATCATGAAGTCTAGTATTTGATCCATTTTTCACAGGCACAGTTCAGAAAACCTCTGTGCTTAGGCCACAGATCTGTACCTACAACACATTCTTTGAGAAGTTTCTAGATAAGCTAAGCTCATTGATCTAAGATTTTGTGGATTTGAAGTTTTTGAAGGGCAGCCAAAAGTTTCACTTCATTTTTCAGCTCCTTCCAGAACTTGAGATCTTGTTTCTTGTTCCTAAAATACTTAAATATATTTACATTGTAAACAACATTATGCTGAGATGTATAAAGTGGGAAAGGTCAAAAAAAGAAAGGCATCCTTAACGTTTTATTTTCTACTTCAAGTTAACCATCGAGGACATATTTTATTCTAAAAACAGGTCCTGAGCTCTGAATTGAAAAATTATGTGGGTTTTGCTTGTTTATTTTTTTAAATGTTGTCACACTCCTCTATCACTCCTTTCAAGATGCACAGGTTCAATTGCTTGGCCCCTATGTTTACTATAAAACACTTTCTGATAATATGAGGATGACCTTTCTCCACAGAACTCCCATCTCATGAACACTGCCTCCCCACAAGCCCTTTGAAGGACACACCATAACTGGAGTGGGTAATTTTAACTTGCTATGTAAAGATTCTGAAAGCACTTACTCAGCTTCAGAGAGGCACGAGTTGCATGCTGCACAGGAGTACTCGCCGGTGTTAGGTGTTTATTCAGAGTGCCAAGTCCTTTTTCCAAGAGTCTGCTTCCCCCAAGCAGCTCCCAAATGCTACCCCCAAGCAGCTCACAAACAGAACACTGTCTCCCATGGACTATTTTCCTTCGACCTTAACTGGTCCCATGTCAAAGAACAAGTTTCATATCCAACTTCTCTGTACCGTTTCTGGAGAAATTCCGGTCCTTCAAACTGAAGGGCTGAAAACCGGTACCTCGGCCCAGCCCTAAAAAAAGAAAGCCTCATTTACCAATCTTCCTACAAGATGAGGTGCTGCAGTTTGAGTAAGCGATCACTAGGACTCGTAAAGCTCTACTGCACCTGGTATGAGACGCACAGTATATATCCCCAACAGAAGATGGTAAATTTCCTATATACAGAAGCATCAACAATACAGTGATATCATGAAATCAAAAAGAATGTGTAAGTCAGCTAAGATTTGTAAAAGGATATACTTTTTCCTTTGAAATTAAAACAGGTCAATACAAATAGTCCGGGTCATCATAGATAACTGCAGAGCTATTCAAGTTCTCATTTTCTACAATTTTGAAAATTGCTCTCCAAACTATGATGTGGAAATACAGCATTTTCAATAATTACAAGGCAAGGTCATAAAAGCATTCCTCTATAGAATTTCAAAAAATTCAACACCTATGAAGGGCCAAAACTTGTTACTCCTGAACTACAGGAAAATACACAAGTTTGATCAGATGAAATTTTTCTGCCTGCAGCCTAAGCTTAGGCGTATTTATGGACCAATCAAAAGCACCTGCAGAAAACTGAGATTTGTTCCTCAGAATAGCACGCAGCTGTCCTGATAGCTTTGTCTAGTTCAGAAAAAAAGTGATTTAAATTCTGTTTTGATTTGCTAATGTGATTATTGCTTCAAGGTTGTTTCACTAGGGATTGAAACAGTGAATGGCACAACTAAAAATGCATTGAATATCAATTCTTGCACTAAAGAGTCCCATGTTTTTATCTTAAGGCTGTAACAGCTTTCCCAAGCATCCAACGTCCACAGTGATTCTAACCTTGCAGCTGACGCAACAGCAATTCCTGGCTAACTAAGCTTTCTAACTAAAGCGCAAAGGCAAAGGTCCTTCTTGTCACCTGTACTGCGTAATAGCTACAATCACTGAACTAAATAATCTGAACTCGAAATGCCAACTCATCCTCAGTGCAATGAGGATGCAGCTCTTACAAGCACTTGTTCAGTGATCAAGACCTAAAAATGTTCTAAATCCCATTTGGCTTGAAGCCAAAAATTTCAATTAAGTGTTAGAAAAAGAAAGGGGAAAAAAGAAATTCAACACACAATGCACTACTTGCAATCACTAAACTACTTTCTCGTGGGAATGTTTTCCAGAAGTCCTTGGAAATAAAATCCGCTGCAGATATCATTATAGTAAAGCTATGCAAAAACATTATTTAGGTGAAGATTGTTTGGAGATGGGGGATTAGTTTCTTTTAGCAGACTGGTTGAATACAAACCTTATTAAGGTTCATCTCCTTTTTCCAGGGCTTCCTGACCGCCTTTGGAGTAAGCTGTATCTCCAGTAATTTTTCAAAATTTTGACCTTCCAATGGCTGCCGCTTTAGTGTAGCAAAGGGTTTCATACAGATCTGAGTCAGGACTCTTCAGGGCAGATAGAGTAACAAGTAGTTTAAATTTCATTTAATTAGGGAATTTGATTAAAACACAGTGTTGTTTTTTCAGCATATGGGCTGAACTGCATGCACATAATCTTTTTACATGCACAAATGACAGTAAGTTATGCAGGCTGTCTCACAATTTGCACATGCGATCTTAATTTGTGCTTATAGAAAATTTCCACTCAGAGCTGCAGAACCGCAAATTATAACTGTGGTCAATGGAAGCTCTAAGGACTTCATAAAGCACCACGGGCATACACCGGCTGCAAATGCAGACCTCGTGTCCAAAAGATGCTTTGACCGGAGAGGGTGGGAAGATGGGGTTTACTGGCTCTGAGGAAGGCATCAGCATCACCCAAGGTAAAGACTGCTGCCTGCTCCTGTTGAAGTTTCATTCCCATTAGCACTAAGCAGTACTGCTGATGGAGCCCAGCAGGTCAGCTGGACACTACAAAAAATCAAGTGGGCTCCCCAAAAAGGAGACTTCCTGGTCTACGTTTAGAGTGGAAGTAGGGTGAAAGTCAAGATTCTAGTGAGAGTTTTTCTGATGCTCTCTTCTATGCTGCTACGGAAAAGAAATGAAACTGTATGAAGAATTAAGCAAGAGTAGCAAAATTTCTTCTAGGAAATGATGCTAATATACTCATTTGGGAAGGCTTGCAAGGAAACGAAAGCTGAAACAATTCAGAAGGATTTCCAAAGTTCTGTTATCTCCCTCCTTTCTTATTACAAAAATGGGGGCTGATGTTAAATACATCTATATAGCAACCGAAATAAAACCTGCCAAAAGCTACAAATGCTTCAAGTTCACACAAATAGTGAACCCAAGTTAATAATGCAATCTGCATAAATGGAGAAAGAACTTAATGACTCTTGACAGATATTCACTACGAACACAATATATATGTATCCTGATTATTATAGGTCCTACAAAAGCCACCACGTCAATAATAAAAAAGTTGATAAATCAGTTTTGTTTCCTGTTCTTCTTCAAAGCCTGCCTTTGTTTACAGTAGGTACATATGCATGTGTACAGCACGTGAGCTGCTTCCTAGAGACCATGCTGTGTGACAACCTTCAGGTACTTCTATCCCATCTAAAGGATAGAGAGAGTGGAATGAAATGGGTTCAGATCCACTTCGCACAGGTACTGCTGGGCAGCTGTTTGTACTTCTTTTTGTGAAATGCATTTGTATGAACTCCACAAAAAAAAAAAAAGGCCTAAAATACATGTAGTATTGCCTTGTTGTTAACCATGAGATGTCTTCCTTTAAAGATGTTACCACACTGCTCATGGGCATTCTAGCCATATCCACATGGCTTGGTCAAAACCCAGTCCAACATGTAACGACTACTTTGAACCAGGGTTGAATCCTTCATTCATTTTTACCTAAACAGCACTCACCATCAGTTCAGCTGTACAAATTGCTGATGATAATTCTCTTATAGACAGGCCCTAGGGTTTTAAACTGTATCCATCAATCTAAGTACATCCATCCGCTCTAACATTTAAAGACAGATTAGGTCATTAGTTATGAAACCTGTGATAACAATTATCAGAAATTATCACAAATGATGTACTAGAAATTTTAATTTTTTTTCACTGTATAAACATTTTAAAAGCAAATTTTAAAACATTTTTCCTTTTTATTTTTGGGGTATAAAATGAGTCAGCTAAGTATATAAGAAGGGTAATATTTACTCACTGAAAGAAGTATAATCCTCATGTTTCTGTAGGAGCTTACAATTTTACCTGCCAGAAAATATTTTATGTCTGCATTTTAAGTGACATGAGAAACCTTTTTTTCAAATATCCTATCTTTGGTTATTTGCATCATTTCTTGCAATTAAATCTGTAAGAACTCTTCACAAAATGGTGCTTAGGATCTTTCCAATCATAATTAATGTTTCCACGTGTTTTGCAATTAATTAGAAAGTTAGAAAACTGCATTACTTAATTCTTATTTGGTGTTTCATCTCTAATTAGTCAGATATTGATGTCCCGCTAATACAAGTGTCCTGCAACAAAAGCTTCTCAAATACAGGTATTGGGGAATCAAGACAGGCTCTTCATAGTCTTGAAATAATAACAACGAGCCTTGAAGACCATCAGCAAATTAAATACAGACCAAAATGATTTTGCTGATAGTGAGGAGTGAAGAGAAGAATTCTGGGGAAGAAAAAAAGAAGGGGATATGGGATGAGGAAAGAAGGCACATTGCCTAATCATGTCAGGATTTGGGCCCAAGCATTTTGTTTACCTAGTGACTTCAGCTGTTGCTGCCTACACTAAGAATCACTTCACAATGCAACCGATAAGCAAAACTACTTCTTATGTTTAAGATTCTCTGCAATTCTGGGTAATTATCTAAGAAATAGTGAGGTATTAGAAGATGTACTTCTTGCATTACTTACACCCATTAGACAAAGAAGAGTTGCTTTGTTTTGTTTTGTTTTCTCTTGGTGTTTTTTTTCTGTAGATTGATTCTATCAATCGATTCTACCCAGTTCCAATGAGCACAATGGGAGTTTGGGGACTGATGCCAGTAGACCTATATTTTACAAAAAGCCAAAACTAAAGAAACTTAATGAATCACAGTCAAGTCACTCAAGGGAAAATCAAAACCACAAAGGAAAACTTTATAACATTCTATTGTTTGTTTTGATAAAACACTAGTACATATTAGAAAGTATATACTTCCCACTTCTCATAGGCTGAGGCACCTGGACCACCGCCACAGCTAGGACCGCGATCTGACTTAGAGTTGTAGACCTAATGGCAGGCAGCTGCAGTAAGGGCTAAGGACTGAAAGATTCTCTTGCAGGGGTCAGTCTTGCAAGTGAACCAAAGTAAAGAATAGAAAAATCTTTTGCTTTATCTGTGTTCAGCATCTCACTCCTGACGGGTTATGCTGAGTGTCACTGTCACAGAAATAATAAATACAGAATATGCCTTTTTCAGGACTGCACATTTGGTTTATTGCTCTGAAACTCCGTAAGTAGATTTTTACACACATTCAGTATATGTTTATTCATTCACGTGGAAACTCTTCCTCTTGTTCCCCGCTATGTTTACACCATAGTCTAATAAATGCTTGTTGTGAAGTTAACTATCCTAGATGATGCTCTCCGCCACAAAAGTTGACCTGAGAAATAAAATTTCATTAATGTCATGCTCTTTATGATTTAGAAGGAAAGCTGAAATCACCTCTTCCAGACATACTTTTAAAAAGCTACTCTCTGATTATTTATTTCTCTTAGAATTGTCAGAAATGTTAAATCTAGCTTACCCAGCTTGGCTAACGGGCTCACAAATTGTGAGATTTTTCAGTCCTCAGATGAAGATCCAACCTTTGAATTGGGAGCAGAGGTATTTTTTCACAAGTTAGGATTTTGCTTTAGACTACATCATGAAATGACAGACTAAAGGAAGAGATGAAAATAAAGTTTTAGCAGAAATTGTCTCCAAAGTTAATTAATTTCATAATTGTTGTGCATGATGCTATTATTCTTCCTGTTATCTATCAGTAACATAGGTACCGACATGTTTGAGATTAAGACACCTAATTTAGGCATTGAAATATAAGTACTCAGTTCAGCTGACTAAAGATCGTATCTGACATGCCCATGAGTCTCATGTCATAGATCTGATACAGTGCTATAAATGCCATCCAAGTATCTTAGATACTTTGACACATTTAAAATGCTATTACAGACAGTTAAAATATACATTTAGTGAAAGCTGTTCAACTTGACCGACTTGCTGTGACTTGAAGTACAATTCGGCTGATCCAAAGCAGGTATTTGTTTTAGGGCAAGCAGCATCACTCTACAGGTGTATTGATAAGAAACGGGATTCAGGTGCCTGAACATAACCATCTAGAACCATCTGAGATGCCCAAGGGAAGTGATTGGCAGGTATGATGCAAGGCATCTTGCATCTGATTCAGATGGGATTCTGCACCCATTTAAGCAGCACTTGAAGGCCAGACAAGATACTCAAGAGTGTTCTAAATTATGTTATGCACCTGAGCCCTACCCTGGATTTCCCTTGACTATGAAGCTCAAGCAACGACCTCACATGTAGATAGTTACAACTGAAGACTTATTTTAGGTGTCAATCTCAAGCTGAATGCTGCCTCTACTGTCCTTTTTGGTAGGCTATGACCAAATTTCCAACACTAAAAACCAAGCAGCACTGGACTCCGTTAAACTTCACAAAGCAGCAACAACGTGGCACACAAAGTGTTTTACCCTTTGCACATCACTTACGTCTCTGAAGAAGGACTTCATATTATCATTAAAATAGAACATTGTAACTCTGCATGTAGTTTTGCAAAGGTTCGTTATCTAAAAACAAAATTAACCACAACTACAGGTGCATGTACTTCTAATCTTGTGTAGCTTTGTTTTGTGGTGGGTTTGTTTTGTTGTTTGGGGGTTTTTTAAGAAAGGGAGGGAGATGTCTAAAAATACATTCTTTTCAGATTCCTTATGCTGGCTCAGGAATTTTATTTGATGATGCACCATTATTACTCATCTCCGAATACAAGGGGATTTAACACATTTTTGAGCAGAGGCTTCAAGATTAAAAAGAACAACTTCAAAAAATAAAATACAGGCAAAGAAACATAATACTATGAGACCTATGAGACTACTGCTACACCTAGCTATATCATTCCAAATCATAAATTTTAATCACTGGGAAAAAGATATTCAGGCCAATCAAGTAACACAAGATGGTGATAAAACAAAATTGTAGCTGTTCTCCAGCTTCCAGACTTGCTAATGTCAGTAAAAAGGTAAATTCTAACTACAAGTTTTATTAGTGTTGGAAATGCTGAAAGGTGGCTCCACCTTCACCTTTTCAATCAAAATCAGCCACCCAAAGAGCTTTTATTATATGAGATTCATAAAGTGAATTTCCGAGTAACTGCAATGGTTATGTGAAGGGCTTGACTCTCTTTTCTCTGACAGATCTAGGCCATCTGAGCAGGTTTTAAACTTCACCACCTTGGAGACTGAAATTAAAGAGGAGGTGTGCCGGTACCCAGTCTGAAAGCTCTATAGTATTGAAGGTTAGCAGAAAAACTGAATAGTTAATGGGGTTAACCATGAAGGGATATAATGCTATTTTAATTACCAACATTAATGACAAGACTGCTAGCAGTTGCAAAATTATCTGCATCTCTGTCCTGCTTGTGGTGTCTGTTGCTCAAGTCGTTTAACTTTTTCTCAAAAAAGCTACCGTGTTACACAGATCTTTGAGCAACTGCAGAAGCCAAATCAACCTGGGCTACCAACTGGAAGAGGTAAACTGAAGAGTAAGATAGAAAGGACAGCCCTTGTTTTAAAATCCATTTTATATTTTGCTATATTTAATTCTTAGCATTAAAAATTACTTTTGATTTAAAATTTTTCTGTCTGTTTTATTCAACCCTGGTCGCAAATCAGTTAGACCTGCTGAGGAAGCCTGGTGTTGAAGGTCAGTGTGTACTACGGGATGGCAAAATGATGGCTATGCTCAAAGATAGATAAAGGAATAGGGGCTTGAAAGCATTCAGAAGTAGGAGGAAGCACCCTCAAACGGCAAAGAAAGGGAAAAAAGTAGACCTAGTTCAGGAACCATGACAAGATCATTGGAAATTTAACTGGTAAATTAAAACTCTCATAGAAAACTACTAGTATAAATTATTACGCTGGTAAAAAGAAAAGCAAGGAGTTGTGCTCTCTTATTACATGAATACTAAAGTAATTGGCATTACTTATTCACTGGGACAAGGGACATTTAACTTAGAAATCAAATTTTCGTAGAAGAATATATATAAGCATATAGAAATTCTTAATTTTTAGTATGTAGTTACTAATCAAGACATGACTTCATTCAATCACAATTAAAAAAAGAAAAAAACTGAAAAAATCTAATGGAATAATAGATTTGGTTTTATTTTTCAAAGAAAGTGTTTCTTGGACAGAAGCCGAAGTTAAAGATTGTTTAAATTAAAAAAGGAAGGACATGTACAATCTCTTCATCATTCTCATCTTCGCCAATTATGGTCTTGTCTTTTTCAATGATAGAAAGTATTTACAATAGTTAAGAAAGAAAAGGTCTTACAAAGCAAGGTTTCATAGAAAGTCATAGACAGATATGCCTTTCTCCAATGTATGGTTAGATATTTCTGGGAAACACTAATTAAATGTCTTCCACAAATGTGAAAAGAGCACAAAATAAAAATAGAACGAAAAGTAGAGGCCAGGTACAGCTGCTTTCCTCCGAAATGGGAACGACTGTCCAATACCGGCACGAATTAGCATTATGTAAGTCCTCCTGTAACAGTTTTATGTGAAATGTTGGCTACCACTAAAGAACAGAAAAAATATGACAAAGCATTTGTCAAAGTACAAAGCAGTATTTTTCTCACTTCGCATTTACTTCCTTAGTTAGAGTCTAGTCCCACTTGTCTGGCTTCAGCCATTGCTGAAGTTCCTTAACAGAGCAACTTCAGTTCTCCTTCACAAAAGAGAACTACTGGATAAAAACTAAACGTCTTTATCAAGGCCAAGACACTGGATAACCTCAGCAACAGCTGATAAAAACAAAACAGAGAAATTGTCCATTATGCTATTTCCTTTTCCAGTGGGCTCCAATCACAGTTTTCTTATTTCATGGACAATGACTTCAGTTCAAAAATTCTCCTGATGTGAGAGGAACAGAGTGACCAAAGAGAACAAGGACTTTCAAATAATAACTTCTACTAGAAACAATCACATTGTAGGAGCCAACTTATCATTATATACAGAGCTCCTGCATCCCCTCTACCTCCAAAACTACCCATCATCTAATACCTGAAACCATTATGGTAGCCCTGACTCATCCTTTGGCAAAGACCAACTGAGAAAATTATAATTAGCCAACAAACAACAACCCCGAAAGTGGTAAAACAGAGAAAGACGTACCTATAAATCTTTACAATTTGTCATTACTGATCTGACCTCCACAGCCCACTGGTAAACCAGGAATTTGTTGTACATACAGCAAAATTATGCACATTTATCTCACAGTTTCTGTTGATAATGTAGACTGATACATACTAGTTTTCTGACTGTCACAAAGCTATTCATATACAATCAGTCCATAACTTCTTTAGGATTGTTATACTTACTGGGACATAAATGTATTTTATATGCAACTGGAAGCACCAGCAGTAAATCAAAGGAAGAATAAATATATCTTTGGAGAAACAACAACTTTAAAGTCGCAATAGCTTGACCAGTAATTGGAAAGATGCTCTTTCCAGGTGCTAGATGAAAGTCATACAGATCTTCTAGTTAAGACCAGAACACATACAGAAATTAAAAGAACCAGACAGCTACAAATTGTCTCTCCAGGAAGGAGGCCATGAATTACCAACAACTGCTTGATTTAAGATACTGAAAGAAAGGCACAGGACACTGAAATATACAAGCCAGAACAGCTGTGGCCATAAGCATTAAATCATAGTTTCTTATTTTTTCCAATAAAATAGTAAAGTTTAGGTAGGATTGGGTATACACAGACTTTTCTTTTATCTCTTTGTTTAATGAGTAGGAAGTTTGGGACAATAAAAAATATTTTGCTTTTAAAACCTGGCTTTGAATCACCTGAATCATTCACTAGAAAGAAATATTTTATTTCAGCTGACAGAATTAGGTCTGTCGTGTTACTATGCCAAGAAACCGGAAAAGATTGCAACTGAACTGAAGCAGTGCTGAACCAAGAAGTTCCAGCTTCAAGAGACATGAGGGGAGAAGTGAAGCTATCTGCTTAACTACTTACTCCTCTGTATACTTAGCTATTTACTCAAAGTGGGTGCAAAGGTGCATAAGGCACAAGCAAGTTGTGAACTTACACTGTCCAGCAGAGCAAAGGATACACATCACACCCCTCAGCTATGAAGGTGACAAGAATTTTGGGTAGCTCGAAAACCTCTCAGCACGTTTTTCAATCATATATATTGCACTCATTTTCAATCAGCATTTAATATCTACTGATTCAGAGAAAGGAAATTTTCCCCCAGAACATTTTCAACATTGTTCCCACAAAGTAACTGTGAGAACTAGGCGCGAGCTCTGATACACAACAGATAAAGGAAGTCTATTAGAGCCTTACTTTTACTACAGCTTGAACATAAGGTTCAAACTTGAAAGATTAAGATTTTTTAAAATGTACATTTCTACCTTTTGCCATGGCAGGGTCATGGACAAAGTTTTCTTCAGTCAATCATTTCCATATTTTGCTAAAGTGGAACTCAGAGTAGCAGAGAAAAAAAAAATAGAATTCATGGAAAGGTTATTGGGATTTACCACAAGCTAAGCTATTGGCAGACTGCACGCACATTTACGGCATATAATTTGTATCCATTAACTAGCTATAATTAACCACAATGGCAGAACCAGGATTATATAGCCTGAACTAGCAGATATTATTGAATTTAATAAATACACAGATGTAATGGAACCTGTGAGTAACAAAGATCGAACTCAGTCATCGTGAGTCATCTGGAATTTTTGCAAACTTTTTATTAGACAACCACTTAATTTGAAGAATTATTCTAACAAATTGAATATTACCATTACCAGAAGAATATGTGAGAGTGACATAGCAATTCCAAACTGTCCACATCTATGCAATAGATATAAAATATTATTTGTGTTTGTGCTTAACCTAAGTTTACTCAAAACATTCTCCTGGGGTGGAAAAAGAGCATAAAATGTTGGGGTTGTTTTTATTTAGTCAAAGCAAAAATTAACTATTCATCCATCCATGTACCCATTTTCATTTTGTGTTTTATTAAAATAGCATATGCAGTAGTCTTATCTATATTATTGATGACAACATGGTGGCTATCGAACTGATATACTGGTCTCAAGGAGTTTCCAAATATAAATATATTCTAATGAGATAATCCCTAGGGCATGGATGTGGAGGAATGCTATCTAAATAATGTCACTTCTGTTGCAGAATTGGTTTCAAATTAATTTTTTCTTTCTAAAGCTATAATTATCAGGAGGAATGCAGTTAGTCAGAAAAGACAAAGTTAAAAAGTGCATAATGTATAATAGCTCATTAGATAGAAAATATATTGTAAATTTGGGAATCAGAATGACTTGCAGCTAACTGTGAGATGATGGGTCATGGCATATGAAAAGAGACTTTTTTGGCAGGAAAGCAATTTGGTAATGCTGACTGCAGTCTGCATTTACTTGACATTCGGAAAGATCATATGACACCAATGCAGATGAGGTGAACAGCAAAGAGAAAAGGAAGTCCAAGGAGAGCTGGAGGAGAAAAAGTCAGGTTATGAGTGGCTGGGAGGATGATGAGGAAGAGGAGAATATGTGTGTCATTATTGGGAGTTCAATTTTTAAAGTGGGAATGGGAATAAGGTGTTATATTAAAGAGCCTCGGTGTATTCATGCAGCTGTAGCGATAGCTGTGTCAGCACTTTTCTCACAGAGGGGGTTTACGTAGAATTCATATAGGTGAATAATTAGCAATTTTGTAATTTCTCTTCTGATAGGAAAACATAGTAACTGTTATGTACTCATTGCTCCAAGTATGATTTTAAAAGCATTTTTAAAAGCATGAAGTGTGTATTTACCAGATGTCAAATATGCATTTATAATAATGCAACAAATCAAAGCAACTCCAAAGAAATTCTGAAACATTTAAGAATAATTACACTGTTAAAAAAACCCCTAAAACATTACACCAGAGCCTCAAAGTGAAGGAAGCTCAAAACAGCTGAGCTAAGCTTAACCATTCTCCTAGTACACTTGCACGTAAGCAGTGACCCCAACAGTTACATCAGAGGACACAAACATGATCCAAACGGGAGAAGGCAGACGTCTGTTTGCACAGTCACAACTAAATGCATGCCACGCCATCCTGCACAAACGTGAGGGCCAAAGCCCCTTAAAACCTCGTACTGTCATCTAAAAGCACAAAGTCATGTAAGAAGCACTGCAGCATATGGGCTCAGATTCCCAGATCAAGCACAAGCAGCTTAAAAGGGGAAGAAAGTTACCCAGTTACATTCTTCTATTTTGTTAGGTTTTGACCACAAGCTGATCTACGTGGTAAAACAAAATCTAGGGTACAATCACCAAAAATACTTCTATCAATGCACTGGTTTTGGCTGGGATAGAATTAATTTTCTTAATAGTAGCTCATAAGATCCTGTGTTTTGGATTTGTGACCTTAAAGTGTCAGTGGCCATCGATAAGGCCACAATGCAGCAGGTACACCCCTGAAGGGACTGTGGCCGATGTATGAGGCCACGCTGGAGCAGATACACCCCTAAGAGATTGTGGCCTGCAGATAAGGCCACGCCAGAGCAGGTACACATCCCTAAAGGGACTGTGGCCCACGGATAAGGCCACACCACAGCAGGTATTCCCCTGAAGAGACTGTGGTCTGTGGATAAGTCCATGCGGGAGCAGGGGCAAGGACGAGGAGTTCATTGCAATGTTAAACCCTATGTCCTGGTCCAAAGGGACCAGGGGTGGAGACTGTAATGGATATACATTTAAATGATTGTAACCCATGATTTCATTTGCATGTTATAGAAAGTACTATAGGAGGAATCACCCGAACCAATGGAGGATGAGCCTCACAAGAAGCAGTGCAAGTGCAGCAGTGACCCAGACTGAAGTGGCTTTGGTGCCCAGTAACTCCACACAACACACCACCTCTCCTGTCCTGAGGGACCACCATAATAGGTAGCACCCAGCATGAACTAAATTAACTCAGTGGACTTTTTGTGGACATTATACAGGTGTGGTCCATAGACATCTGTGTATATATCAAAGGGTGGGAAGGGGAGAGGGTTGGTTAGTGAGGATATATTGGATAGCGTGGGACCCGAGCATGACATAAATGTAAAGAATAAGGGGTGGAGATTGTACTGGTTTTGACTGGGGTAGAGTTAATTTTCTTCATAGTAGCTTGTAAGTTGCTGTGTTTTGGATCTGTGACCAAAGCAATGTTGATAACAGAGGGATGTTTTAGTTATTGCTGAACAGTTCTTACACAGCATCAAGGCCTTTTTTTCTGTTTCTCACATTGCCCCACCAGTGTAAAGATTGGGAGTGCAGGACAGCTGACCCCAACTGACCAAAGGGATATTCCATACCATACGATATCATGCTTAGCAGTAAAAGCTGCAGGGAAGAAGGAGGAGGGGGGACATTCGGAGTTATAGCATTTGTCTTCCCAGGTAGCTGTTACATGTGATGGAGCCCTGCTTTCCTGGAAATGGCTGAACACCTGCCTGCCAATGGGAATTAGTGAATTTATTCCTTATTTTGCTTTGCTTGCGTGTGCAGCTTTTGCTTTACCTATTAACTGTCTTTATCTCAACCTAGAAGTTTTGTCACTTTTGCCCTTCTGATTCTCTCCCCCGTCCCACTGAGGGGGAGTGAGCGAGCGGCTGCGTGGGGCTGAGCTGCCTACCAGGGTTAAACTAGAACAAGCAAATTATAATGTTTATAAAGAGAAATAATAAAATCTTGTTGCCATACAGAAAAATTAATCGAGGGGGTGGGGGACACGACACACATTTCCCAAGTGGGAAGCTCAACCAGCACCTGGATTCACAGCCACCTCTTTCTTTGAACATCCATTGCACAAATACCAAGGTAATGCCTTGGTTATGAGGTTTGGACAGTTTGGCAGTAATGTGTTTTAAGTATTACCTTAATTCCAATGCAAGGAATATCCTTCATGATTCTAGATTGAACAGAAAAAAGCAGGATCATATAATGAGAAGTGTCAAGCAGCGTTAAGCGCATTGGCTGATAATACCGTATCTGAATTTGTAGCATGTTATCTTAGCATACAAATACAATATTTTTCCTGTCTTGATTCCAGTAAGGTTATAAACCAGAACTTATCTCACTTTATTTGCTGCTGTTACCAGACCTCAACATTAAACTTCCCATCTTATTTAAGTATAGCTTATTTGTTACAACACATAGATTTCAAAGCTAAATAAACACAGGTAACACAGTCCAGAGAGGGTATTCTTCTCCAGTCATGGTGCTGAAACAGATCTTTTTTCTGCAGTTAAGCCTTAACCATGACCTCATTTCTTGCAGGAATACCACAGCCTGATACACTTTGTCAGAAAGTGGTATTTTACTTTAGTGCCACACCAGTAACATCACATCTGAAAATTTACATGATTGTAATTGTAGTTTTTAATACTATAATACAGGATAGCTACTTGTAGCATCTCTCTGAAAATTACCTGCTGTTATATAGTCTCTATTCTGAATTTAAGGGGATTGAATGTTTATAAAAGGTGTAGGACTGACAAGACATCGAAACAAAGCTCTTAAATTTATACCCAAAATACAGACACAAACATAGTTGTCTTAACAGCACCCCACCCACATGCCTTCAACACGGATCACTCTCAGCCGTTGGCAACGTTTATTCAGGCTCGCTTCAGAAAAGTCTTCAAGCACATAATTAATTTGACTAGTTCCACTGAAGCCACACGCTTACAGCTGAAGTGCCTTGCGTGGTCAGACCTCAGGTTTTGCCCCTCTGTACACACAGCAGGCACACATCCTAATTTTTGCCAGTGGTGACTTTTGCGACTAGATTACTTCTCCAGTAGGATCCAAACTAAGACTACTGACTCTTGTTAGATAAACCGTGAGACAATCTTCAGATGGTACCGACTCTCATTCCTTACTGGAAAAGATCCAAATTTCAAAGAGTTTCCCACATACAAACGGCACAGAAAGCCAGTATCTTTCCTCAGAGCCATCAAGCCATCCTGCATTACATCGCAGTGCCATTAAGTGCAATGATACAACAGCCAGCGAGGAACTATGGTTGAACCTAGAACTTGAAAGGCCAAGCAGATACCGTACACGGCAACAAACACCAAAAAGGTCTCCACTGAAAGGGGATCTAGAGCACACAGTTTTAACGCCATGCTCGCAGATCTCCCATTTGCAGAGTCACGAGGCTGAAGGCAGCACCTAGCCTGAGGCTGCAGGTGGGAGGCTTTGGGACAGGTTCTCCCATACGTGTAGTTTCACGTGGTGAGGGAGAAGTCACAGGGCTCGGATGAGCATGAAAAGCCATTTGGTGATCCAGGGGCTGCACCATACCCTTTCCCCGGTTCCATGAGAGAGACATGTCAGACAGAGGCGAGCGGAGGGCCACGCGCCACACGGCTAACTGGACTGTGACAAGACGGGTCGGCGGCCACGGCTCTCCTTACCAACACGTGACGCAGAAACTGCAGTGGGGGAGTGGAAAAAATCCAATACGAGAGTATCACTGCGAATGTGAGAGACTTGTCAGGTCTGTGCTCCTGTCTCTAAAAGAGCTGGTGTGAGACTGCATGTTACCGAGAGATTTATTTTAGAGACGTATTATATCATGCTTTTAAAAGGGAAAAATAAAGCAAAACTAGTACACTAAACAACTGCAGTTTGGTTCTAGCAAGTCAGGTAAAATATACAGTATTGCCATACCACCTCCTCGCATTTCAAGAAGGAAATCGCTTTATTGGATCAAGCCAGTGGTCCATCTAGTCCAGTATCTCATCTTCGAATAGTGGACGTTAATATTGCAACGGAGGGAAGAAATCTTCCACACAGAGAGAGGCTGGCGTACAACCAAGAGTAAAAATTTGGTTACCTATTTCAAAAATGTTTCACACTTGCCAATCCATTTCCTAATATTTTGCTATTTGTACAACCAAATAGGTTTGTTGAACTGTCTTGCGCATTTATTTACCTGTGAAGTTTGGCAATCTAAAGCACCTTACGAGGCCTTCGCTCCCATTCGTGATTTAAGCATAGAGGATTACCAAACACCCACAAGCCAAAAAAAAACCTCTTCGTGCTTTCACCTGTATGTTACCCTGTGCGGTGGCTCTCCCCTCGGCATTGTTAAAGGGATGCTCACAGTCGAGGCGGCTGTATACAATGCTGTCCTGGCGCCGAGAGACCTGTCTTCAAGTTTCATATTACAAGATCAGCAAGATGTCAAGTGAGGCTACTGGAAAACGTAAGCTATTAACATAATGCGGATTATGAGGTTTGATAAGCTTTAAACAAGGGGAAAAAAAACAATTTCCCACTTTTTATATGTGCAATTATATAAGTGATTCCTTCATACCACAAAAGATACAGGAGCTACTCCCGTAAGTGCTTACACAAGGAGTAAGGATCAAATCCATATGAAGCATTTTCTAGTGCTACCTCAAGCAATGGCTACAGCTGCAATGCATTCTACAAATCAGTGTCCTGACATACCAGATGAAAAAGCTAAGAAAGTTTTTTTTAGTGATTTTGTCCCATTTTATGTAAGTATGTAGTGTCCTGCCATAACTAGCACAGTAAAGCACGATGTCTTTATTATTTCCTCTCTTCTATCTCCAAAGTGTTTTTCAAAACACACTGCATGAAGGAAGCTCTATAAAAATGCCTTGAATCATTTATCTTAAAAATGTGACTGTTTTGCACTAGCAGTATGAAAAAGTATATTAGGTGACCATTATTATTTTGTCTTCTCTTTTGATAAATAACTGACTGTATACGGTAAGCAAGAGTGGCTGGCAAGGGTGTATAAAGAATCAAAGCACAAAAATCACCATCTTTCCAAGTTCTACCAAGAGCAAAAGGAGATAGCCCTGTAGCTGTCACCAGGAAAAATGAAGGACATTACTGTTGATGTTTCCACGTTCATTCCTATGTCTGGTGAGTTTTCTAAAGCTGAACTGAGTTATGAGACGGAGTGTTTTGAAGTATATATTAACGGCTTACAAAACCAAATCACTGGAACAAATTTCCCATTTGAAATAGCTCCAAGAGTGGGCCCCTGTTTTTAAAAAGTATTTCACATGTGTGCACTTTAGAATGGATTCTGTGAAGCTCAGTATACTGTGTAAATGTTTTCTCATCCTAACAAAAAAAAAAAAAAGCAAGCAAAATCCTTTTAAAGTGCACACTTAAATTGTGATATAAAGACAATGGAGCAAATCTCCAGCTGGTTTAAAATGTCAGAGCTTCAACTACTTCAATGGAGCAATAAAAGTCTAAATCATTTGGGGATGCCTCTCTTACATAAAAATGGTCGTGAATGGGGACAGGTCAGTATTCAGCTCTGCCGGCATAGGGCCCTTCTGTTATATTCATCCAAACACAACTTTTGCCTCAATGCTTTTAAATTCAGCATTTCAAGACATAAATGGAAAATGCATTTTCAAATGAAAAGCTACTGCTACCTGAATTATCTGGAGCTGTAGTAGCAAATTGATGGGAGAAAGACAGCAAACGTCATTTAAATGAGATGTTTAAATATAGACTGTAAATATGAGACTGAAAATTAATTAATTAGATTTGTAGGGTCTTTCCTTGCCTTAGCCTCTGTAGCATCACGCAGTCTTTGTTTACTTTCATTTATTTTCTTTGTTTGATGATGTTTGACTAATAAATACATTGATGAATTGCACCAGTAAATGCCATCCATATATCACAAAAACAGAATGTACTCAGTGTATCTGGCACACTGATGCTAATGGATTTTTTTTTTGTTTGAACTTTCAGTACTTAACAAAGGAAATGATAATGCTTTGCTGGATAAACTTCCTGATTTTTATTTTAATTTTCAGTGAACAAACAGCTGCAGAATAATGTGGCTTAATGAAGCATTTCTAATAAAATCCTGCAGAAGTTAAAACAGGGGCATAGAACTGCTTGCTCACTGATAGTTGTACCATTCAGAATAATTTTGCAAGATGGTGATCACATTTTTGTGTAGATGAGTGTTAGGTAACGGGATTTTATGCCTTCCAAAGTCAGTGATTTCCTTTAGTGTGATAACTAGCTAGCAATGTTCTATTACTTATTTATAGTAACTAAAACATAATTAATGCAACATATTTCTAAGACACTATTTAGGCTTTACACAGGTTGGTAAGTAGCAATACAGCCAGCAATAAATTTAAGTGTGAAGATGCTCAGATCTGAAAAATTCTATAGTACATTTTGCTCACCAAAAAACATATAGCCTGCGTTTGTAAAGATGTCCTTTATAAAGTCTGTCATCACCTGTGATGAAATGATGAAACTTCTTGGCTGCTACATGCTTCTCTGCAGCCACAATTCAGTGTAAAGTATTATTTGCTTTATGTAAATCTAGACAGGGTTCAATGAATCATCACTTTGCAACTTGCCAGTAAAGCAATCTCCAATATCCATCTGTACACAAATCTATTTACTTCCACAGAGAACGAGTTTTTCATGTATTCCCCACCAGAATTATCAAGTGCATTAAAAGCTGAGATCCCTCAGATCATAAGAAGAGACAGGTAAAAAGGTTACCCCATACATCCAGTATGATAAAGATATTGACAGATTAGTCGTCATTCTGTGATTAAAATAGCATGACAGGAATCAAGATTTTATCTCAAAGTCATCCACTACCAACAACATATCTAAAATTAATACCACATTTTTGAAATCCCTCTTATGTTCAAACAACATGTGGAACCAGTGAATAGTGATCCTGATTTGCCACCAACTAACTGAGCACAGCTTCCCACTGAAATTATGGCACTTAGGTAGTTTACATTTACAGAATAACAGTACTGTAGTTTTGGAAATGGAGACTTTATGAAACCAAAAAAATACATAGCTTTCAATATTGCCTCAGCAGTATCCGCTCTCTGAAGTAAAATGTTAATAATGAAATTTATAATAATTACTTTACTAGTGTTAATTATACACTCACAAAACAATTTAGGCATCAGCATGAAATGACTGCACAATTACTGTGAAAAAGTCTAATGAAAGATGTAACCTTTGCCACCCCTGATAAAAACGCCTTAGTATGCTCTGTCCCAACTTCAGCTAAGCTGCGTGCCTAGTACCATTGAACTACTGTTTTTCCCGTGTTTACCCTATGCTATAGAAAAGAATCTTAATTTATCAACTTGGCTTCACTTAGATCAGCCCATAAAAGTAGCTTTAAAGTGTTAAACATATAGCAGGCTGATTGCTAATGTCTGAAACTAGTTGGTAAGACAGAGAAACCAGATAATAATTATCATTTAGTCGATAGTAATTTAAATGTATCCACTGCTGTGCAGAGACCCTAAGACCCTGAAGCTTTAAAGGGCTTTCAGGGATAGGGGTTGAGTATGTTTATTATGGAAATTGACAGTTCTGCAGGAGTCAAAGTCTGGTTCTTTAAATACCGAGCCGGTGTCGGGTGAGGGGTGGGTGGTAGCAGTGAGGTACATCGTGCTCTAAAAAAAATACTGACAATCTCCAAGCAAAAGCTGGAAAGAGACAGCTGTAACTACACATATGATTTAAAATGCTTCAAGCAGTGATTTTAACTGCCAGCAAGAATGAAACATATAAAAGAGCCATGCATGGCAACTCCTACCAGGGCAGCACAAGCTACTGCTCTTTATTTTTTGCATAGATAACCCGGTGTCCAACCCTACAGTTCCCCAGGAACAAAGCAGGTTATTTTAAAACTTACTCTTGCAAAGCTGTAAGTGGGGTGGAAGAAAGAAAAAGCCCTCTCACCGTGTCATACAGAACCTGTAACATACTTAGCAGGTAAATGAGTTCACTGAAATGGAAAGATGTGGATGGATGGATGTGTTTCATACTATACACACCACAACTTGGAGAGCGTTGCACACAGAAAGAAACGAAGCCACGAACCGTCCTTTTTTTAAAGGATGCATAAAGGCACTCCTCGCGCTCTCAGCCGCTCCCTGAAGGCGGCCGGTAAGGGGCCCGGGCTCCAGAACAGAGCAAACCCCCCAGCGCCCGAGGGTGCTGCGAGTCAGCGGCCACCCTGCCTACCCAAGCAGTTGGGCTGAAAAACGGGTGGCTTCCCTTGCCTCCCCCCGCGGCGCTGCTGAAACGCCGAAGTGTTCGTTTGAATAAAATCAAATCAAATTTAAAAAAAAA
>NW_010515840.1:0-898 GCF_000687285.1 Phaethon lepturus
GCCGGCGCCTTGGCAGGTCCCATTGGCCGCCGTAGTCGTAGGTGCCGTAGTAGGGGGGCCAGGGGCCCTGGTGCTGGTAGTACTGGCTCCACTGCTGGGCGTACTGGGAGGGACAAAAGTGGGGAAAATGGGGGGAAAATGGGGAGTGAGAACCCCCACCTCTCCCCTCCCCAAAATGGGGGGGTGCCCC
This sequence comes from Phaethon lepturus, assembly GCF_000687285.1. Taxonomy (NCBI): domain Eukaryota; kingdom Metazoa; phylum Chordata; class Aves; order Phaethontiformes; family Phaethontidae; genus Phaethon; species Phaethon lepturus. The sequence goes on from NW_010515840.1 coordinate 191, forward strand.
AAACTCCTATCCTTGAGAAAAAGTGGTTCCCCAGCCCCAAATCCCATCCCCGGCCGCCCAAAACTGGGGTTTTCCCTCTCAAAAGCCCACGGCTGCCCTCCCAAAAATGGGGTTAGCGCCCCGAAATCCCATCCCCGTCCTCCCAAAAACACAGTTTCACCCCAAAACCCCATCTCAATCCTCCCAAACTGGAATTTCCTCCCCCCACCCCATCCCCGTCCTCCCAAAATCGGCATTTTTCTCGCAAAATCCAATCCCCATCCTCCCAAAGCCACGTGTTTCACCCCAAAATCCCATCCCCTTCCTTCCAAAATTCAAATTTTCCTCTCAAAAGCCAACCTGTGTCCTCCCGAAAATGCAGTTTCACCCCAAAACACCATCTCAATCCTCCCAAAAGTGGCATTTTCCTCCCCAAAATCCCATCCCCATCCTCCCAAAACCGGTTTCAGCCCAAAACTCCTCCCCAAAAGCCCATCCCCATCCTCCCAAAACCGAGTGTTTCACCCCAAACCCCCTCCCTGTCCTCCCAAAAATGCACTTTCACCCCAAAACACCATCTCAATCCTCCCAAAAGTGGCATTTTCCTCCCCCAAAATCCCATCCCCATCCTCCCAAAACGAGTTTCAGCCCAAAACTCCACCCCTGCCCTCCCCAAAAATCGGCATTTTCCTCCCCAAAACCCAGATTTTCACCCCAAACCCCCTCCAC
>NW_010515841.1:0-1027 GCF_000687285.1 Phaethon lepturus
CCCGACCCTAAACCCAGAGGCAGCCGCTCCGTTAAGCCTGTCAGACCCCTCCCAAGTTTGGAACCGGGTTCCTGAGGTTCCTCTTTCCCCTGAGGCTTCCGTAGCGTGAGGGGATTCGGGAGCGCTGCCGGTGGGTGGGAGTTAAGGCACCGCGGCAAGTCCGACCGGCCTTTTTCGACGGCATGCCGGGCTCCGGCAGCAAAAACGGGGACCGGAGCTAACGGGAAACGCAGGCTGCGTCCAGCTTCCTCTGTCCCGCTCCATCCTCACCCCGCCAGCTGCTGACCAGAGCTCTCGGACGGAGTGAAACGGCGTCAGCAAAATCGGCTGAGCATTGAGGTAAGGAACGAGACTAGCAAAGACCAGAAGGAGGCACAGAAAAGGCTTTCAGATCCCCTGCAAAAAAGAGATATGAAGAACATAATGAGCAGCATATCAAACCATTATCTTTTTTCATGTAAAAGCTGCAAAATGTTGGAAAACCATGGAAACACCACCAGAGCAGATAACCAGCTTTAAACATTCGCTGCAAAGAGAAGGGAGAGCAGCAACATGTGGTTGCTGATACTTACTTAAAAAAGACCTGATTTTGGTAAACATTGCTGGAAATTGGGGCGAATTTGGGATTGAAATGACTGCCGCACAGACGGGGATTGATCAGCGCAGCGTGGTCGGATGGGGCTGTACGGCGCTGGGCCGGGTATCCCTCCCTCCCGTCCCGCCGGGCAGGGCGCGGAGCCCCCGGGATGCTGAGCCCCCGCATCCCGCCGGGCTGGCACGGGAATCGCCCCCAGCACTGGGACGCTGCCGCCTCTGCAGGCCCGTCCCACCCTCCCGAGCACGAGGTCAAGCCGAGACGTACCACTTTGATGGTACCGGGGAGCAGGAGCAGGGCATCGTGCCCTGTATCTGTGTCCCTGTATCCCCGTATCCCCGTATATCACGTGCCCTGATCCGTGCCCCTGGACTGGGCACTGGTGGGGCTGCACCTCGAATCCCGTGTTCAGTGTTGGGCCCCTCACGCCAA
>NW_010515841.1:1343-2578 GCF_000687285.1 Phaethon lepturus
GGTGGAGGCGCTATTCCTGGAGGTGTTCAAAAAACTTGTAGACGTGGCCCATCAGGACATGGTTTAGTGGGCATGGTGGCGTTGGGTTAACGGTTCAACTTGACGATCTTACAGGTCTTTTCCAACCTTAATGATTCTGTGAAGCACAGAGGCAGGCTGGCGAGCCCTTTCTTTACGCCTGCGTATGAGAGAGCGGGACATTTACATTAACACACAACTGTAGGACATAAATATTGACGTGAATCTATGAAAGAGAAAAAGAGCCAGTGAATTGAAACTCTCTTTGAGACAAACAGCTATTTCTCCTGCTGAAAAAAAAACTGAATGGCATCGAAATACCAAGCCCCAAAGCTTCAAAATATTGATGGCATTATTAAAATGGGACCTTTAATTTTGCATTAAGATCATTTTAATGTTGGAATTTGGGAACTTAATTATGCATGAGCCCCAGCCTCAGGGCTTTGAGGAAATTAGTTTGCAGTTTTCATTTATACTTCTACACTTACCATGTAATTTAGCTTCTTGTGTAAAAGGGCTAAATGGCTGCTAAATGCGTGTTTGTGGTTAGCTGCAGTAATCCCTTTAAAACAAACCTGCAGATACTGTACTCGCAAATAAGTGTGGAAGGTTATGAAGAAAACTAGGGAGGAAATTTGGGAAGTTGATCCCAACGGGAGCTGCAGCAAAGGGCACTATTCGAACTCTGATATAAACCCTGAGATTTCTTATTCCTCAGGGTGGGCGAATAGCTGCTAGTTTTGCTACTGCCACGAGGTGTTAACGCCGCAGAAATGCAATGCTGAGGCATCTTCCAGGCACTCACCATCCCCTTTCCAGGTGGCCCGGTCCCACCATTCCTCCTAACGGGGGGTCCCACCTTTTGGCGGACTTGGTCTCTCTCGGCCCCCCAGAGCTGCTCTATGCGTTGTCATTTCTACCCAGTTCAGACAGTTCCTCAGGGACAAACTAAGTGGTTGTGCCGGTTCCTGCAGCGTGCAGACGCGAGCAACGTAAGCCTCCATCTCATAAATAGCAATAATTTAATTAGAGAACTGTTGTTTCTTAGCTCTGAAATAAGACACACGGTCTTCTAAAGCTACGAAAAGAACTGGAATGAATCGAGCTGTTGCACTTTTATGTTGGGTCCTGCGTGCCGTTATACAGGTAACCCGGCACTGAGGACCTGTAACTCCCAAGCCAGGACCGACGCGCGGATCTGGTGAACCCTGCCGGGA
>NW_010515842.1:0-232 GCF_000687285.1 Phaethon lepturus
GAACTGCAGAATCCTCGTTTCCCGGCAGGGAATGGCTATGATTTGTGCTCCCCCGTGGATCAGGCTCTGGAGAAAAAAGAAAAGAGCTCTTCTCCTTTCTGCTCCCCCCACCCCCCCCCCCCCCGTCGAGTGGGGTTTGGGAGGCCGTGCTGTTTGGCCCTGTTTCTGTATCTTTGCCCTGTTGTTCCTTGTCCCTGTTTTGACAGAGGAAAAAGTGAAGCAGGCATGCCTG
>NW_010515842.1:263-9871 GCF_000687285.1 Phaethon lepturus
CCTGCTTCCCTTGCTTAGTTAAGCAAGGCTGTTTTTTCTCTGTTGCCATGCAAAAAGGGTAGTGAAATCCAACATGGTTGTGACATACGGCTTTAAGAAGGGATCCTGAAGTGACTGACTTAAATTGGACAGTCACTGTCCACATGCACCATTTAGATTGGCGCATGATGTGAATAGAAAGTGAACCAAGAGGGGAGGAAAAATGTGCACTTCCAAAATGCATGTGATACACCAGGAAGGTTAGAAAGATGTCACAGTGATTCTTATGAAAAATAGTTTTTCTTAAACAGGAAGATGTTAATTGTCTTTTTGTTTGGTTGTTTTTTCCCCCCCTTAAGAAAGTACACACTGTGATGGCTTCTGTTGAAAAGCTTATTAGTGTGCATTCTCGTCTCCTCTGAAAAACTCTCTCTCTCGAGTCATCCATTCCAGCTGTGTCACAGCGATGGAAGAAGAGCTTGAATGCTGTGTAATTCAATAATTTCACATAGTTTTCTGTAACAGTTGCAAGCAGTTGCACTGTTTAGAATCTGTCTCTTAAAACCTGGACGCCTTCAAGCAGAAGGGAGAACAGTTGGACAAAAAAAGTGCATTTAATTGCTTTCCTAAATTACAGGAATTAAAGCAGATTGCAAAACAACATTTTTGTAATCGTTGATAGACATGCAACGAATATCTGTGAGTCATGTTGGTAAAAAAGACATTATAGTTCTATAAGTACATTACAGTAGCTGGTTTCCTTGCCCAAAGTTACAAATGATGCATTCAGTCTGTTGAAAGGCCACAGGAGCTCAGGTGTGTCCACCAAAATGTATATCTTTAGGAATTACAGATGAGGTTCGATTCTTACTGTTGTCAGTTTCTAGGTAGCTTACATTGTAATGCTAAAGAAGCAAAACCAGTGCCCAGCTGTAATGTTTAAGCAACGTGAGATGGTAGCTAGCTGAACCCTGTGAGTTAATCCACGCTTGGATGCATTATCTATATCCCGTATTTGGCCATTGCAGGAAACTTTACCTCAAGCTGTAGCAAGATTGGGGTGGAAGGGGCACCATCTTCATGCGTTACTCATTTCATAAAATGTGAGTGAGGAATCAGAAAAGTAGTCTCTTCCTGTTCACCTGCTTAGTATGTCACAACAGTCTTAGCCTCTCCCTGTCAGGAATGAGTACAGCCCTTTTTCAAGTTGAACATTTCATACCCAGGATGAGGGGAGCAGTGGCCAGCCTATGAGAACCATAGAGGGGCTTAGTCCATTCTCTAGGGTTTGCTTGCTCTCTGCTTCAGTCCTGTATGTCTCATGCCTGTCTGTTGCGGTTTCCTTTCAGCTGAGTTGAAAGAGGAGAGCTGGGAAGTCCAGTTTCATGAGGATGAGAGGAACCTACTTTTTCTCTCTGGATAGCAACGAATGATCTAAAAATCAGATCATGGATGTTTGAGATAAACCATGTGTGCAGGAGAGAGACAAGAAGAGTGCCGAGTAGGGTGCGCCTGTCGGGTGGGAGGGTGGAGCACAAGTTATGTTCTCCATTGGACTGGTCTGTATACTAAATCATGGTCTTGTAGCTCTGGGCATTAAGCACTTGTGTGAGAAACAGGTGGACTGCATGAACTCCACACAGCTCATCACATAGGCTTTCCAGCAGAAAAAAGCACAATCTTAATTGAGAGTGGATCGTATTTTTGAGTGGTTGTGTATTTCTGGCTGCATTTCCTTCTTGCCTAGTTTGGTGGCTCTTCCTGTGGGAAAGTGGCTTTACTAGTCCTTTCCTCTTGGTAGTCTATCCTAATGCTGTGCAGTCTGTCCTTGAAGACACACTACTTAATGTCACAGAGGCTTCAGCCTTAGGCAAAGAAATGGACTTCTAGGTTTTTGTGCTACTGAACGAAATTTTAATTTCTTTAACTTAACCTGGGGGTTTGAAATGGAGGCCATACAAATGAATATTTTGAGACTGTTGGGGAAGATCACTGTCCTGGAAAGGAACACACTACTGCTAGGAATTCCTACATGCTACATTTCTACATGCTACATTCCCACATCCTACATGAAAAAATAAACAACTTCTATTACGAAATTAAAACTCTTGTTCCAGGTCTGTTTTAGTTGAACTTCAAACTCTGCAATACTCAAAGTGCAAATCTGATTGTTACGTTATGGATAAAACAGTTAATTTCTTAGTTGAGTATATTCATTAAGGTGTTCTAAAGTGAAAGACTGATGTGAAGCGTGTATGGTAAGGAAATGTGACTGTAAATAATTTTTTCATATTTTACTTTCTGATGCAGCTTCCTGTTTTCTGGCACTGATAGTGCATGGCGGCTTATCCTAACTCTGTCCTGAAGTGAGGTGGGAAATCTGTCCAATAATCCAGCATCAGTAAGACAGACAAGGTAATGATAAATGTTATGTTTTTGGAAAGGAGATGAAAGAAAACCTATGGATAGACGCTGTTTTATTTTTTTTAATGCTTTAAATTAAAAAACAAAACGAACAACTTCTGCAAAACCCTATGCTTTTACAACCAACTTAGTGTTGATTGGACTGAGTTGATGTGCCTGCAGTTAAGACCCCTATGTTGCAAAACATGAATAATGTATTAGCAAGCATTAACAATATTATAAACCTCACTATTTCATCAGTGTCTGAGCAGCGACCTGGCTGAGTTAATCGCAGGTCCCTTTTCTCTGCAGTTAGACTGTATCTGTCAACCTCCTTTTATGTCCAGTTAGGAGAACGTGTTTTGTTCAGTAGTTGCTTTTGTCTTTTTTGTTTTGTTTTGAATGTCATTGGGCTAAACAAAGGGATTTGCATGAAATGTTTGCTTTATATTAAGTTAATTACCAAAAAACCCAGAAATTGAATTGCAATCTAGAGATAACATCATACTAATCTTGTTAATGCAAAACATTGCTATTGAAACAGTAGAGTTAAATATATATAGGTGCATCAAGGTATGATGTGTTAAAGGCTTTAGCTGAGTGTCTTGTTTCTCTGGTAGGAGAGAAGTAATTTTCAATGCAGTACTTTAAAAATAGACTGACCAAAGCAAAATTGAGTTTTCTCATAAAGCACTGTGTTATAACATCCTTAAATACAAAGAAGAAATACCTGCGTATCTCTACCAAGAATGAGCAGCATGCTTGCCTGCATGTGGCTTTGGAAATGTCAGTTTTGATGTGTAGGGCTGCTTCCTTTTAAGATTTCCAGTATTTGTACTTCAGATGTTAAGATAACTGCTTCTTTAATTGCTCCTCATTCCAGACTTACTGCTTTGGCCCTGTCCAAAACAGCGAAGAAAGAAGGGGACATTTGACTAGCTATCTAGACCTTTTTTCCCATTCCTCTCCATAGTAACTTCTCTGTAGTTTCTGTTTTTCTTTTAAACATAAGGCCATTGTGTTTTTTAACAAGAGATACACCTCATAAAGAGTGATTTTTTAAATTGACTTATGTAAAGTGTTAAAGATACAACTCTGAAGTATATGCTGTGTGCTTTGTTGCACTTCCTTTTAAGTTGGAGTGGTTGTCTACCTCTCTTAAAGCAGAGAGTAACCGACTGTTCTGACCATGTATGCTGCATAACAAATTCCTGGCTCTGAGCCTAATGAGTAGCTAATGTGTGGTCTATTGAGCAGCTTTTAAAAATCTAAAATCTTGGTTAAAACATCTCAGTCAAAATTTCAAAAAAGGAAAAATTTTGTATCTTCCTTTCTGGAGAGGAACCCTCAATGCATTCTGATCATGCATATAATAAACCCAGTGTTTAGCTCTTCATTTATTTGTTCATGAAATAACACATAATTCAACTTGATCCCCTTAGTAAAGCCACCTTACCACCTATAATCTTTGAAATAAGAAATTTTATTCTGCCAGTCTTTTCTTAAATGAAAAAAAAGTTCCCTTTGGTTATCATAATTATGGGGCATGTAAAAATAATCTAAGAAGGTGATAATGTAACCAGTATGATGTTGTAAGGCAGACAACTTTTGCTGCAATTTCACTTTTCCCTGAGAGAGATGTATACATGTATCTCAAAAGCAAATCCTAGGGAATATTAGTTCCTTTATCGCCTTTTTCCATGATGGTTTACAGCTGATATCTTACAAAAAAACCCACCCAAGTTTGAAATTTCTAAATGTCACAAGTATTTAAAATCTGCCTGACTTTTAAAAAAAACTTTACTTTTAAAGCACTGGGAACTGTCATAACTGTTAATTTGAGGTGTCGGATCTTAGAGTTGCTCTTTGCCTGTAAGCTCAGTTAATGTATTATGCAGTTTATTGTTTGAGAAATTAGTGCATCATAGAATGTGTCCAAGAGAGGCTTTCTGTAGAACTTCCTCACAGTAATGCTTTCCAAAGATGGAAAGCTTCAGAACTGTCATCGGATACATTTAAGTACCCATTAAGTTTAGTTTTCTAAAGTGTTTTTAGTGTTTTATTGTTAACAGGTCTGTGGGCGATAAAGAATCCACCATGAATGGGCAGCTGGACTTAAGTGGGAAGCTGATCATCAAAGCTCAGCTTGGGGAAGATATTAGGAGGATTCCTATTCATAATGAAGATATCACCTATGATGAATTGGTGCTCATGATGCAAAGAGTTTTTAGAGGAAAACTTCTGAGCAATGATGAAGTCACGATAAAATACAAAGATGAAGGTAAGGTTTAATTACCAGTGTTGAAGTTTAATTACTACTGTTGATCTGATATGATTTATATATAGACAGAAACTCTGAATTTCACCTCTTCAAAATTGTCCAAATTCATTGGCAAATGCAAGTGATTTCTTGTGAAATCCTTTGAATCTCACAATAGAAGCTGTATGAACCCTTCAGTTTCCTCCAGTTTTTCTGAAAGGCCAGCTATCTGAAAGTTCATTTTTTTGCTGTTGCAGGAAGCTGATGTTATTGCAGGTTTCTCTTCTGTCCACTCATTTAACCATCTTTTGGTGTGTTTTCAATGATAAAGTGGGTTTGATGATGAGGAGTAAATAAACATGTATGATTTCATGCAAGCTCTTGTAAGACTGAAAATTTGATTTATGTAGTAGTAATTCTTGAATATGTTTTCCTCCATCAGTAAAGATTAGAAACTTTTAATTTAACCTGAAATATTCATGAAAAGTAATCTTTCCCCTGTCTGATGGTTTGAATCTCTTGGACTTGGGTTGTTTCTAAGAAAATCTCAATCATTGGTGCTAAACAAACACAACTTTAAGAAAGAAGGGCTTCCACAGAATGAAAAGGGCCTTGTTTGAGATGCGTAGAGAGTTGTCTTTCGGAGGGTTTTTCCTCTTTAAATGTCAGTGTGGGGCATGGGTAAGTTAATTAGGGACAGAGGAATGGTATTCATAAAATGAAACTCAGAATAAAGTGATAAAGTCCGAAGTCTCTTAGTCAGGTCAAAGACTGTGTAGTAATTATGCTGGTGTACAGTAAAAGAGCTACCTTACTGAAGCATTTAGGTTCATTTTTCTTAATAGCACTAGGAAACTTTAGCACTGTCTGTGGTACCTAAAATGTCAAATAAATTTTTTTCATACATCCAGGCAATAAAATTACATTTTGAATGACCCTGAGGCAGTTTTTTCAGGTTCATGAAGCTTTTGAGAGACACTGGTCATCAAAATTGATATGCAATGAAGGGCTAATATTTTGAGTCTTGATCTCTAGTGGGAGAGAGCTCAGTGGACTTGTGTTGGTTTTGTTTTTTCTCTTATCACATAATCGATTTCTTTTTTTCTTTCTGGAATGAGAAGGCTGAAAGGAAATTGATGGATGCTTTTTCATTAGGTTAAATCTTCCAGTCCCTTTTTTTGCATTCTTACCTGTTCTTTAAATATAGTTCTCTGGGTTTGTATATGCTTCTATGTCTGTCTTGTATTGACGAAGATAATGGTGTTTGATGGAGACTGGAATTATGGTTTCAGTCTTTGGTTGTCTTTCACAGCCTAGAGGCCTCCTACTTTTAATTTTAGCTTTCTTTGTCTCAGATTGTACTACTTCTCCACTATGACAAGAAATTTCAGGATATGTTATCCTAGCTGCTCATCACTACTAAGAATGTTTAAACGTTATTAATAGCAGGGGAAGTTGCAAGTGATTAAGGAAGAAGTTAACAGAACTGGGCTTCAGTTTGATTGTCATATGAGGACCATGGTATTCTTGACTTTGTTTCAACTAAGCTAAGATTCTTCTTAAAATGTATTTCAGTCATTAGAAGCATTGGAATATACATATTCTGGCTATTTCTGTTCTGTTATTTATCCCTCCAGATGTGGAAGAATGCTTGTCTTCATCTGTTATGAGGAGATATCTTAAGTTTGTCAAAGGATTTCCACTACCTCTACAGCCTAGAATTCATATGCATACTCTTTGATTGTTCAGAAGAATGCTTCATGTACCCCTTCTGGCTTTGTTTCTTGTTGGTGTAACACATGAAGCTAGTGAGTTTCAGGCCTAGATATGGGATTTTCTACTTAAAATGCAAAATACTGTGGCTTTGTATCTTCATCAAGTTGTCATGATCCTTGAATTTAACATATTTTTGGTTTTTTCTCAAACTTAATTGGAGAGGCTAGGAAAGTTTAAAGCCCAATCCTTCTGTCTCTGGATTTGTGGACTAAGATAGTCAGAAGTGTATTCCTAAGTTGTATTTAGGTTATGTGATGCTTTTATTAATTACCAGAGATGAGAAGTTTCAGTTTAATTACTACCTTGTGGAGTTAGGTTTTATATTCAAGCTGGGCATCTTTGAAATTTCTGAACTAAGGAAATTGCTGTACTAGGTGTGAAATTATTTTCATGTCCTGCTTAAGGTTTTTGAATATATAGTAAAACCCAATGTCGGGGTGGGGGGAACAAAAAAACTTGGAAGAATGAATTTATATGAAACAAAGAGTAGAATTGCATCTTAAGCATACTATGTTGTTGAGTTACATATGCTAAAGCCCCTATGGAGCCAGTAATAGAAACTTTACTTTCTTTTTTAATGTTAGGCTGAATTTAAAACTGGAGTGCCTAATGTGAGATTGGCCTTTTCGTTCTTGTTCTTAATTACTTTGCAGGAGAAATTATGTTCTTTGCGTCAGAGCCAATAAGGAGCCAATTATTAACTCATACTGCATGTAATCAAGGTGGTGTGCTAGTCAATAATGGCTCTACCTTTGGTAAATTTACGAAAGTGGAGGAAAACTACATTTTTGGTGGTGGCTTTTTTTCCCACCCAAAATGGAATAGAAAAAAAAGGGGGGGGGGGCGTAGACAAAGCTCATAGATGAGGAAGCATAGCTGGCAGGGCTAAGGATAATGAGGCAGATTTCTAATGTCTTCTCATTTCTAATGTCATAAAAATTGGAATCACAGAATCATCATGGTGACGTAGAATTAATGCTAAAATACTTTCCAGTCCATTGGTAAGTTAAGGGTGTCACTAGCTTATACTAAAGGTGATAAAAAAAAAATTGGTGTAGTAGGGAATATTTAGGGTGCATGGGAAATTATAGAGAGTGAAAGCTATGTCCCTTGTACAAATGAGAAAGGTAAGTCCTTGAAATAGAAGATTAGCAGAGAAAATAAAGGAATGTCTGCTTTACCTTACAATGTTAATTGTTTTCTATTGAGTACTCCTATCTATATCATGATAACAGGAATTAAGCTTTATTGACATTCCTTAAAATGGAAAGTTTGTTTGATAAATGTAATATACTTAAATTGCCAGACTTGTGTATGGCTTGACATACATATGCTTTATGAATCCTGGCATATGATCTACTTGGGTAATAGCTTGGTGGCTGTCAATAGGAATCATAGAACTGACTATGCATCTAACAAGATTCTGTACTTTGTGCTTTTCAGCCTTTTCTTCTGCTAGCAATTTAAAATAGAAACTGTCATCATTATTCTTAATGCCTTCAACATAAATGTTAAAACAGGTAAGGCAGAATAAGATGGAATGATCTGGACTGATTTTGGATCAGAATGATCTGGATTCTTTTGGGTGGTATTAATCCACATAAACCATGTGTATTAATATATATTTGCATTTGGCTATGCAGGATAAACTGTTTAGAACATGCACCTTTGTTCAGGCAGTGAATCTGAGTGGTGACTGCTAGGACAGAAAAGCGTCATAAGATGATCTACCAGTGTTGTGCATTGGCAAGGGAAGTAATTATCATTTATCATGTTGCCAGGAGAATATGGAATAGAAGGGCTTTGCACTAAGACAGCAGTGGATTTTGGTATCAGCATTTAGGAGAGGATACTGAAAGCTGGAGGAAGTGTTTGAGGTAGAGGGAAGCCCCCCACGCCCTCACTTTACTGCCAAAGAGAAAGGACTGTTTTACCTTCATAGTGACTTGTTTGGGGTCTGATGTATAAAGTCTTGTTATGGATCATAATGGCAAGCAGGGTCACTATTACACTCCCCTTCCTGGCACTGGTGAGGCCTCACTAGGAAGTCTGTGCTCAGTTTTGCTGCCTGCACCCCAGGCTAAAAAAGACTTGGAGGAAGTCCAGCAGCACATGGTTAGGATGGTGCAGGTGGCCTGTGAGGAAACATTTGAGGGAGCTGGGCTTCTTCAGTGTGCTGAAGTGGAAGCTGAGGGCAGAGCTAATAGCAGCTACCAGCTAACTGCATGGGAGTTACAAAGACCATTGAATCTAAGCTGTTTTTGATGGCACCAGATGGCAGCAATCATAAACTGCAGTTTGAGAGGTTTGAGTTTTGGCCCGGAGGGCAGTGTGTCACTGGAGCAGGTTGCCTAGCGGGGTTTTGGAGCCTCCATTCTTGGAGACTTTCCAGTCTATACTCAGTCAATCCTTGACTGATACTGGTATGAAACAATGTGTTTTTTTGAGATTGTGGAAGTGCAGACAGGACATAAGATACAAAAAAATCTTCTGAGATAACACTATTTCTTTCAGGAAAACTTGAAAATTATTTTATATGTCATCAGTTTGTTAGTATTTGTAAAATTTCTTGTGTGTCTTGTTAGAAAGCAACTTCTTTGAAGACTGACAGGCATTGTTAGGTGTTAAATTAGGTACTATGCTAAGAAAACTTTCCATTGCAGAGGTGTTACTTTGTAGTCAGGTATGACAAAATAAGAATACGTAGTTCTTCAAATTTTGAGCTTTTTTCAACTTGCCATCATGTGTTTTATGACTCTTTGTACCAAAGCATTATTTTATTTGAAAATTTTAACCATAACTTTCATATGGTTGGAACTTTGTCACCAGCGCGTAAGGAATCTTTAGGCGCTAGTCTGTAATTAAAAACATGTTTCTGTGTCTGTCCACAGAGCCTTCTTGTCACAGTGTTTCAGGGAGTATCATTGGCAGCCTGGAGTTGGCTTTGTTCCAAGTTGTGTGTCATTTTTCTAACACTGTTGCTTTACCAGACAGTGTCTCATCTCAGTTCCCAGTCACCAAGCTGTTCTAGAAGGAAGTGATCCTGCTGTCCCTTCACTTGCCCTCTGCCAGTACACACATGTTCCTGATAATGCGTTCCCACTCTTGCCTTTGGACTGCCTAATTAGTGTTCATTTAATCTATTAATAATCTGTTCCATATGTTAAAACAGCAGAAAATCAGTCCTGCT